>NC_068425.1:10266567-10429067 GCF_023373465.1 Oncorhynchus keta | reverse complement strand
TACGAAGCAGAGACAGATCCTTACCAAGTACAGGCTGAGTGACCGCCGATTGGCAATAGAAACCGGCAGACATAAAAAGACATGGCTACCCAAAGAGGAGCGTGTATGTGGTCACTGCATGACAGGGGAGGTAGAGACAGAGATGCACTTTCTCCTTTACTGTGATAAATATTCCTCACAAAGAGATTCATTATTCACAGAAATGACTACATATATTCCACATTTTTACTAATTGAACCCAGAGGAAAAATTAAGAATACTCATGGGCGAAGGAGCAATGGCTCCTCTTGCAGCCAAATATGTATTTTCCTGCCATAGCCTGAGGGACACTGAATAATAACATCTGCATAGTAAACAGTAACTTACTTATTATTACTATTATTGTTATGACTATAATTATTAATGTTTATCATTCCAAATATGGGTGGTAATGGTAGTGATAACAGTTTAGTGATGTTAGTAGTAGTCGTAGTAATGATGATTGTAGTTGTAGTACTGATATAAAGAAGAAGATGACCGTTATTTAGTTATAAGTTAGTTATAGTTTCATTTTCCATAATTTGATTTTATATTTATTACATTTCTACTATTGACTGTTACCATTTTATTGTTATTATTTTTGTATTTAATTTGCTATCATTTATAATTGTGTTACAATGTAGAGAGAGAGAGAGAGAGAGAGAGAGAGAGAGAGAGAGAGAGAGAGAGAGAGAGAGAGAGAGAGAGAGAGAGAGAGAGAGAGAGAGAGAGAGAGAGAGAGAGAGAGAGAGAGAAATTGTTTATGGGTGTACGTCCTTCCTGTTGACACCACCCTACCACCACCCTCTTCCCTCTTCCTCTCCTCTGAAACACAACAGTGTAATGGGTCTCCTTTGAAGTAACTCTCCTAATCGAAACTTGTTCTAGATTAAGATCAGCTTGGCTACCTTTTATAATCAATGCTTTTCATTACTCTTGTCTGAATCCAGTTATTCTGGAATATCAGTGGCAACCTGTATTGCTAAACACTATGATTTTTTATTATCATGTCCACTGCGTTATTGACTGTCGTGACATGAGTCGGTAAAGGTCACATGATGAGTAAGCCCCGAACTTCCAAACCAGTGTCTGCCCTAGGTCCAAAAGGGAATTTCTTCTTGTTCTTGTTGGTTGCTCCTGTGGGAGACCCGGGTTTAAACCCTGCATGTAACAGTATCACAATATGGAATGATTTAATTCACACGGTTCATTGTAGGTACTCTGAATAGGGGTCATCACATGATTACCACACTTGTTATCTCCAAAGAATTTCCCCAGCTGTTTCTTTTCAGGCACGTAATGCGTCCGTACTGCATGGACTTTGCATTGAGGTCCAGCTGTGGTATCCGCAATCAGCGCCATTGTGTTGATGAAGAGTGAGGGGTCAGACTGTACAGAACACTCCATTTTAATCCCGTTGGTGGACTTTGGTGCGACAGTTCTCCACTTGGGGCGACTGAGAAGTAACCTGGGCCTCGTGTCCACAAAGCCTCTCTGAGTATAAGTGCTGATCTAGGATCAGTTTAGCCTTTTAAAGCTTGATGAATAAGACCACGAGGACCTGATCCCAGATCAGCATTCCTACTCTAAGACACTTTGTTGATACAGCCCCAGGTGAGTCACATTGCCCAATTGGAAACCAACTCCAACTCTGTCTTATACTCTGGCAACACCTGATCTGCCCAGAGACTCAAAACCACATCCAACGCCAGAAGTCCTGGTCTGGAATCAGCAATTGATTGATTTCCAGTCAAAATGATTTCAAAACCTATTGTTCTCCAGCTCTGTGTACAGGGATAAAAAAACGACTCTCTGGCCAAATCAAAGCCTCCACACTTCAAAGTGGCCAGATCAGCAGCAGCATATACACACAGCAACTCCAGAGCAGAAATACTTTTCTCTCACTTTGCTGTCCAAACACATTTTAGCTCCCATCCCTCCTCTCCCCCCTTCCCTCCCTCTCTCCTCTACACACACACACACACACACACACACACACACACACACACACACACACACACACACACACACACACACACACACACACACACACACACACACACACACACACACACACACACACACACACACACACACACACACACACACACACACACACACACACACACACACACACACACACACACACACAGATGAGGCTGAGGGGATGTCAGAGTTTTTCATTTTTGTTTTGTTTATGTCTAGACATGGACTGGGAGTTCACTCTGCTCTCTTCTCTGACATGACTTGGAATGTGGAGCTGCAATAGCAGCACCTGGAGGGGGAGAGGGCCTGCAGCTGCACCTCATCAGGTGTGCGTGTCTTCCTAAATGCATAATGAGTTGTCAGATTACACCTTCTACCACCACTAGGATCAGCTCTCGTTACAGAGAGGCTGAGGCCATGGACAGAGGTAGGGGACATGATGAAAGAGAGGAGGGGTCTGAACAGAGGGTGACATAGAGGGCTGGAGGGGAGGGGGGTTAGTTATCTTGTCTGTGCAGATGAGAATTTGTATCTGTGCCTGTGGAATGCTCCTCTTTCTCGTGCCAAGGACAGAAGCGCGCGGTGAAAAGGATTATGGGTATTCTGGTCCCTGCCTCAGGGAGAAGGGGGGTCTGTGGCAGTTGCTGACCATGCTGGCAATCTTTCAGCCACGAAATTAGCATTCTTAATGTGTCTAATTAAGCCAACACGCATTGTGCTATTTCAAGAGCCTTGTAATCCAGCGGATGGATTGATACCAGAACACAGGAAGGACTCAGAGGGAGGGAAATTATTCATCTGTACACATCATTGATGTAATCTATCATAAAATCAGACTAATAACTATCCATTGTTGAGCAGCACTGCTACTTCTTCCCCTGAACCTCTCGGACTGACTCTGCCTCAGTTCACCCACATCACATTAGAGTGTTCTAAAAGGAATGGAATTAGTATGCAAGCATTTAGACTTTATCTTAGCTAGACTCAGGGAGGATGGGTGTAGGGAATGAATTGATTGTGGCTCATTCGCCATTTATTAATGCCTGGTAGTCATAAATAATACCTTAATTACGAGGTTCAAACCATCAACAAAGACTTACTTTCAAATACAACTTTCAAAGGTATTGATTTAATTACATTTTTTCTTGTTCTTTAATAATATACGTTTGTCCTCAGGCACTTCAATATTCAGTCAAGCTCTCCTTCCCCAGTCAATCTCCCAAAATACTTACTGACAAGGGAGGTAATTCAGAATTTGACCTTTACACACACACACACACACACACACACACACACACACACACACACACACACACACACACACACACACACACACACACACACACACACACACACACACACACACACACACACACACACACACACACACACACACACACACACACACACACTAGCACCATTTTTCAGACCCACATAAGCCCTCACAGAGAGCCATTTTGCTCAAATCTGCTTATTTCCTATGTTCCTAAAGGATTTCTCCTTCTCTTGTAAGGCGTCAGCTGTGCTTGAGTGAGCAGGACTGTTGTTTTGGATACGGTGGCCTTGGCCCCTGGTACCTGACAACAATAATACGGTCATATAAACAACAACAACACACATCACTATCGCCCCTAACCAGGGATGGGATTATACACTGATTCATTTGCATGGATTTCTACCTCCAAAATAAATAGAATGAATGATAAATAAGGAACAAATAAAGACAAAAGGTGATGTTAATTTATGGAAATCTGTTTGGCTGCTTTGATGCAGTCTTATGCCTAATCCAATATTAACCTCCCCCCATACACACACACACACACACACACTGCTAAGTGCACTAGCCATGGTGCGGTAGTGTTGGTGTCGGCTCTTCTGGGAAATAAAGAGAAAAGGAGGATCTGAGGGAGAGAGATGAGGTCAAACTAAAGACTGAGCACAGAGCAACAGCCCAATCCCAGGTCTGTTTACTCTGTCTGGTTTCCAGGGCGATGGCAGAAGAAGGGAGAAGGCAGCTAACAGGGTCCGCTTTCTGTGATATGAATCCACTGCTTTTAGAGAAGACACTTTTTCCCATGAAGTGAAAATATTCCGTCTGTTTTCCATGAACTCAGTCTCATCTAAAGTCTCAAGACTCATGGTCAGTAATGGTCATAACACAGTGACAGCATGGACCTTGTATTCCCATCAATGGTCCTGGCAGGTATGTACTCTGTTTGGCCAATACATATAGCAGTTCAGCTAGATAGATACAGCCACTGAGGCACTGCAGTGTTTTCTCTGTGGGGAGGGCTGGGGACAAAGATGAGCTCCATTGTTGGCATAAATTGCATGGGCCAGCCTGGCCACCTCTCCACTCGACATTTCTCTCCTGTTGATCGATCTAATCCTTTACCATAATGAGTTTCTCTCCTTGATGGTCTGAGTGGGCTGGGCCACACAAAGGAAGATGTTAGAGAGAGAGAGAGAGAGAGAGAGAGAGAGAAATGGGGAGACAGAGAGGGAGAGGGCAGAGAGAGGGAGAGGGAGAGAGGAGAGGAGAGAGAGAGAGAGAGAGAGAGAGAGAGAGAGAGAGAGAGAGAGAGAGAGAGAGAGAGAGAGAGAGAGAGAGAGAGATGACATACAGTACATAGGAGAGTGATAGAGATGGACAGGGCCTGGAGTTATAGCGAGAGCAGAGGCTCTTTGGCTTTAGTTGTGACAGATAGAGTCAGATGTCCATCATCTCCCTATAGAGATAGTGAACATAGAGTACATGAAGGTCTGAGACATGAAGGCTGTATGAGATGTTGCTGTACATGCAGCAGGCTCTGCTGATGAATGTGTGCCTCCCAAATGGCACCCTAGTCCCTATAAAGTGCACAAAGTAGGGGATTATGAAGGGAATAGGGTGCCATTTGGGATGGAGCCAATGACTCATGCTGTGCATACTGTGATCTTACCTCTCACTGAGGCCTGGCTCTGCTTCATGGTTCTGACAGCTCATGTGTCCATCTGGGATGTTTCCAAGACTCTCTTCCCTTTCCATATTTCCCTCCATCTTGTATCCATCTCAGTCAGTTCATTCAAGGTGGAATTCTGTTCGGCTTGATGTTTTCATACCTGTGTCACTGAGAGGGCTGCCATTTTTTGCACAAACCAAAATCAATTTACTTGTGTATTGTAGTGTATCGGGTGTTTTTTTCCCTCACAACTCCTCACCGTCTCTTCATCCATCCAATCTGCTCTTTTTCATTTCCTAATATAATTCTGTTCAACTGTTGGTCAACAACAGTGACCAAGCTAAGACTTCTCTGAAAATAGACTCATTGTTTAATTAGAGCAAGCTACACAACTGTAGGGACACATTCAATATAAAGAGAAATGATATGAGCAGAGAGCTGGCACCTACTGTAGCTTGGCACCAAACCCTAAACTGAAAAAATATCCCAGCAACCCCTGCTATTTATACCCAGAGCAATATCATCCAGTATCAACATAAAGGTCATCCAATTACAGCCCCACACAATGTTAAGCCTGACAGCCATTTTCCTGACTTGCACTGGGAATAGACTGGTGAGACCTGAATCAGAGGAGTCACTGTTGAGGCTATTTCATTCAACCTTGTCATCGACTGTATTCAGATGGATCAAGGCCTCCTCATCCACCACTTCAAACTGTGTCTTCCTGGCTTGCATTCCTACAATGGTGAATGACAATGGCAACCGGATGCCTCTGGAATTCATGAGCACCCTGGTGAATTTACATAGAAATTATCCCCGATATGTAAATAAATAAAGTCAAGCCCTAAGGATGGGTTTTCTGTCTGTGTGTTGTTATCTGCATCTGAGCGTCTCTCTCTCTCTCTCTCTCTCTCTCTCTCTCTCTCTCTCTCTCTCTCTCTCTGTGTGAGTGAAAAGCACAAGATAATTAGAGAGAGATAAATGCTACATCTCTACACTCAAGAGTTAGTGTGTGTTATATGACTGTTGGATTTGTCGGTGTTGATGTTGATTATCATGCGTCTTCTTAATTGTCCCACACAATGAAATTGGGAAGGTGACTATGGTCTCCGTCCATTAGTACGTTTGTACGCTATATCTCAGAC
The DNA here is from genome assembly GCF_023373465.1 of Oncorhynchus keta. Classification (NCBI taxonomy): domain Eukaryota; kingdom Metazoa; phylum Chordata; class Actinopteri; order Salmoniformes; family Salmonidae; genus Oncorhynchus; species Oncorhynchus keta. The sequence continues at coordinate 10,422,976 of NC_068425.1, read as the reverse complement.
AGCACTATGTTGATTTAGACCAAACTTGGGTGAATGAGGAGTCTTGCCATAGAGATCCAGTATTGACAAAATGACACTGATTGGCCCAAGGTTGGAGCTAAACTAGTTATTTGAAATATGTTAGTCACATGCAATATCTCAATTGGACCAAGAGGGGGCGCTGCATCATTCATGGGGGATTACATGTTTACTGTTGCCTTGTTTCTCTGTTGTTTTCAATATCTCAATCTCATTCTAGTTTGCATTAAGCTTTCTCTGAGCACTTACCAGCAAGTGTTTTACAAAATCATAAACCTCAGCTCATTAACTCAGTAAAGAGCTTTCTGCACATTATGATACTTAGATTTATACATCCCAATCTGAAAAACACATTATTTCAGCAGAGTTTCGATTTGTCACAGTTTGTTAATAAATCTATGATCTGGTCCATGGTAAATCAGCCCCTAATCACCCAAGCCCTGCCAGATGTTACATCTAAGTCCCTATCTTCATCATCATGTCTCTGAATATAAACTGATTAGTCATATAGCATGGTGGATTCACTGACATAACGCTATGGGCCTAATTAGTGGGGCTGTCACAGCAGACCGAATCAATAGGGGCCCTTGTCGACTTGATAAAAATTAATTTCTCTCCCCCGTGCCATTGCATAGTGTCGTCGTTCTGTCTTTCTCAGCAGAACCAAACATTACTCTGTGATATTGCTGGATAATCTATGTCAGCCTGGTTGAGTTCATCTTTTACAAACTATTGTTCTGTTGAGATTTAACAAGATTCATGGCACAATTCAAAAGTACTGTACAACAGTTGTGGGAGCTCTTCAGAGACAGAATTCAAAAGTACTGTACAACAGTTGTGGGAGCTCTTGAGAGGCAGAATTCAAAAGTACTGTACAACAGTTGTGGGAGCTCTTGAGAGGAAGAATTCAAAAGTACTGTACAACAGTTGTGGGAGCTCTTGAGAGGCAGAATTCAAAAGTACTGTACAACAGTTGTGGGAGCTCTTGAGAGGCAGAATTCAAAAGTACTGTACAACAGTTGTGGGAGCTCTTGAGAGACAGAATTCAAAAGTACTGTACAACAGTTGTGGGAGCTCTTGAGAGGAAGAATTCAAAAGTACTGTACAACAGTTGTGGGAGCTCTTGAGAGGCAGAATTCAAAAGTACTGTACAACAGTTGTGGGAGCTCTTGAGAGGCAGAATTCAAAAGTACTGTACAACAGTTGTGGGAGCTCTTGAGAGGCAGAATTCAAAAGTACTGTACAACAGTTGTGGGAGCTCTTGAGAGGCAGAATTCAAAAGTACTGTACAACAGTTGTGGGAGCTCTTGAGAGGCAGAATTCAAAAGTACTGTACAACAGTTGTGGGAGCTCTTGAGAGGCAGAATTCAAAAGTACTGTACAACAGTTGTGGGAGCTCTTGAGAGGCAGAATTCAAAAGTACTGTACAACAGTTGTGGGAGCTCTTGAGAGGCAGAATTCAAAAGTACTGTACAACAGTTGTGGGAGCTCTTGAGAGGCATAATTCAAAAGTACTGTACAACAGTTGTGGGAGCTCTTGAGAGGCATAATTCAAAAGTACTGTACAACAGTTGTGGGAGCTCTTGAGAGGAAGAATTCAAAAGTACTGTACAACAGTTGTGGGAGCTCTTGAGAGGCAGAATTCAAAAGTACTGTACAACAGTTGTGGGAGCTCTTGAGAGGCAGAATTCAAAAGTACTGTACAACAGTTGTGGGAGCTCTTGGGAGGCAGAATTCAAAAGTACTGTACAACAGTTGTGGGAGCTCTTGAGAGGAAGAATTCAAAAGTACTGTACAACAGTTGTGGGAGCTCTTGAGAGGCAGAATTCAAAAGTACTGTACAACAGTTGTGGGAGTTCTTGAGAGGAAGAATTCAAAAGTACTGTACAACAGTTGTGGGAGTTCTTGAGAGGCAGAATTCAAAAGTACTGTACAACAGTTGTGGGAGCTCTTGAGAGGCAGAATTCAAAAGTACTGTACAATAGTTGTGGGAGCTCTTGAGAGGCAGAATTCAAAAGTACTGTACAACAGTTGTGGGAGCTCTTGAGAGGCAGAATTCAAAAGTACTGTACAACAGTTGTGGGAGTTCTTGAGAGGAATAATTCAAAAGTACTGTACAACAGTTGTGGGAGTTCTTGAGAGGCAGAATTCAAAAGTACTGTACAACAGTTGTGGGAGCTCTTGAGAGGCAGAATTCAAAAGTACTGTACAACAGTTGTGGGAGCTCTTGAGAGACAGAATTCAAAAGTACTGTACAACAGTTGTGGGAGCTCTTGAGAGACAGAATTCAAAAGTACTGTACAACAGTTGTGGGAGCTCTTAAGAGGCAGAATTCAAAAGTACTGTACAACAGTTGTGGGAGCTCTTGAGAGACAGAATTCAAAAGTACTGTACAACAGTTGTGGGAGCTCTTGAGAGGCAGAATTATATTACTGGATCATGTTCCACAAGGGGCAAGAATGGAATTGAACATTCAGATTGATTAATGTCATGAGGCCATCATTTAGTCTCCCCAGATTTTGATGACATTTGTCGAAAGGTTGGTGGCTTGGCGAGTCCACTTTGATGTTTTAAGTTGCCCAGGCCAGATGAAATGTTCTGGCCTGTAGACTAGAACCTCAGTCCCTCAGTATCACACCATGCCCTCTGACTGAGACCCTACCCTGTCACTTTCCTAGCCCCTCAGAAGAGGGCGCAGGTGTTGTCCCAAAATGGGACATTATAAATCCAGAGACAGCTCCTCTTCTCAGCCACCTCTACGTGATTGGTGGGAGACGAGCCTTCAGGAACGAAGAGATTTTCCTGTCAAAGAGGAGGGACGTTTATATTACCTGGCTGTCAAATATCTAGCCGAAAGAGATAACTTAAACGCTTTTGATCTGATTCCTGTTGTAATCTTTTAAATGCATATGCCTTGCGAGGCATTACGTAGTGGGCAGTAATATTTGATTTGTGTATATACAGTATATTATGTATACTGTAGATTACATGTGGACTCATAATAAGACTAAGCAATTAGCCTATTAAAATGTTTACCTGACTCCAGAAAGATCCTTAAAATATACAAGCAATCATTAGCAATGACTTGATGTAGACTAGCAACAATTGGCCTGAGAATTGTCTATGGCAAAGACAGATATTTAATTGACATTGTACAATGAATGGATTCACATACAAGGCCAGTATTAACAAGCATTACAAAGCATACTTCTAGGCATCCTAAGATCCTACGGTTAACTTAGAAGACAAAACATGAACAAAGAGACGCTTACTAGACCAGAGGCCTAGAAGCCTAGGAAATGAGAATTGATCATACAACCTTCCCCCGTGGACTGGATACAGGATAAGAGAGAGAGTGAAGACATTTCATTCCAGTTATAACATCTGAAGGGTTAACCTTTCAACCCAAACCCAACTGGCATCAACCAATCAAGCAATACCAAGTTGACAGTGTAACCTGACCTCCAACACCCAATCTCTACAGGGTGTCACAGCATCTAAGAGCTTGTGGGGGGGATGAGACCAATGTAAACAAGACAGAATTTATGAGAAGACAATAAACCCTCTTCACATAATAGAGTTATTCAGATTTCACACTGTACAGATACAAGTGACCACATAGATCATCCATCCATATATAGATAGCATCAGAGTTATCCTCAGTGAACACGTTTTAGATAGATACCAGACAATATTATTCTATCACATTCAATAGTCAGTCCTCTGGTTACTGTAACAGAGAGATACATTTTGGCCCCTCAGAGGGAGATGGGCTGACTAGTCCTTGGGCGTTGTCCTTTGTGCTTTCCTTGTGTTCCTGGACCATTTGCCATGCAGCTCCAGGTGACAGAGAGCACATCAATTAGGGCCGAGCCTACATTATACAATATCTATGAACACTCAAAATCCTTGAACAGATGTGGATGCTACTGGGTTTTTTCTAACTTAGCCAGTGAGTCCCGATAAATCATTAGGATAATCCACACGGCTTGGAAAGCGACAGACCTGTTGTGTCATCATGGAATCCATGCCAGTCTTTGAGGGAGGAAAGGGGGAGAGATGCAGCTGTCTTGGCTGGGCTACAGAGCCATGCCGAGTTGTGCCAAGCCAAGCCAAGCTGTCTGTTCGCTAAACAACAACAGACCTTGAATAACTAGAAAGTATCACTCGCTTCGAATAAACAGTGGGAGAGAAATAAAACAGCACATTTCATTCATTAGTTCCCACTTGGCACAAACTGGTTGAATCAAGGATGTTTCCATGTCATTTCAATAGATGTTGAATAGATGTCTTTGCCCAGTGGGTTATATCAGTTCTACCTGTGTGTGGAGACAAGAAAGGGCCAGACGGCCACCGCTGGGAGTGTGACTGAGAGGGGAGTCATGGTGTTGTGGCCCGGGGCGTGTGCTGGCCCCTGGCTCTGGGTCTCCGTGTACCAATCACGTCTTGTGTGTTTACGTCGCCCCCCTCCTCTCCTCTCCCATGCCTCTGAATTAAAGCCCTTCTACCTTATGAATTTTAATGTCCACTCCTGCTCTTGACCCACCCAATAGGCCCAAAATCTCTGGCTCTGAAACATTGACATACTTCTCCCGGCTCGCGCACCACACCCCGACAAAACAGCGGTGCTGTTTGCTAAAAGCAAGCATTCTGCTGAATTATTGAAAGGACATTGAGATTGAGATGGGGTTTAGAGAGATAGAGGTCAGAATAACATTGGAGAAACTGAATTTTTGAACATTTCTGTTTTGCTTTTAAAAAACAACGTAACGCGTCAATGAACATTTTATTGCTTCAATTTCTGCGGTTCTAAATTCTTGAGTTGAACCTAATTGTTTAAACATGCTGATATTAGGTATACTTTGATCAAAGTGTATCTTTAGCGAAACCTCAGTTATAATACTAAAATATATAATACTAAAAGACAGCAGAGACAAGTAGCAGCAGTAGGCCAAGGTCACAAGCACTTTCATGCATACAGAATAGAGTGTGACGGGGTGTGTTTGTGAGAGAGAGAGAGAGAGAGAGAGAGAGAGAGAGAGAGAGAGAGAGAGAGAGAAAAGATTTTAAAAATTGAGAAAGAGAGAGATAGAGATAGAGAAGATAAAGACAGCAGACATGCTGGGAAAAATATTTTGATGCAAACCATCATGACTCTGTATCTCCGCGTGAAGACAGGCAGCCATTTACATCCCGCTGACAAACACACACACACACACACACACACACACACACACACACACACACACACACACACACACACACACACACACACACACACACACACACACACACACACACACACACACACACACACACACACACACACACACACACAGAGGCCAGTGAGAATCAGTAATGTAATTCAAATCAGACATTTTTGTCTCCCTATAGCGACTCACCAATGAGCCAGTAGCACCACTGTCCACGACTGCCCTCTGACTCCAGTCATTTGAATAGGAACATACTGTTCAAGAGATGCACTCCATCCCTGTGGGTTTAGAAGAGGAGACAGTAATCTAATCTTCCTGGTTGTGTATGTTTCTATGCATATCAAGCTGTGTGTGTGTGTGTGTGTGTGTGTGTGTGTGTGTGTGTGTGTGTGTGTGTGTGTGTGTGTGTGTGTGTGTGTGTGTGTGTGTGTGTGTGTGTGTGTGTGTGTGTGTGTGTGTGTGTGTGTGTGTGTGTGTGTGTGTGTGTGTGTGTGTGTGTGTGTGTGTGTGTGCGTGCGTGCGTGCGTGCGTGCGTGCGTGTGTGTGTGTGTGTGAATGGCACAAGCCATATAATGAGATCCCTGAATGCAAGTCAACCTCTAAAATGACAGCTGTAAATAAATCCAGTCATCTCCCTCCCCACCACTTGCTGAGCTATCTGGCACTCAACTCGAGGGAGGATGACAGGTCATAGGGCCACTGACTGAGGGCAGGAGCTCAAGATGGCTGCCACTCACACAAGATGCATTCAAAACAGGCTAGTCAGGCTTCCTAACCGGTCCATCCTGTCACATCATACCAGAGGAATTAGCCTTTTTTTATCCCTCTACTGCTGCTGTGTTGGTTTTAAGGGCTGGAGAGCTTGCAGGACTGTTATTGCCTAAGGAGCGGCCTGAGGGCATGATGCTGTGTTATGGCCGTGGTTTCTCATGCGGAAGTATGTCCGCGTTTTATCGACCTGCCGACCAGGGCTTGGCAGCTCCTGGACAAACTCCAGCAGTAGGAGGCTGTTTAAAACAAGCAGGTGTTTTACTACAGGACCGGCATGTACAGTTCTCTACTTGTACAGAACAAGTACAGAACACAAGAAGTACACACTTACACATCAAAAACACAAGCCCTAAAACAGTCTTTACCGATGTTACAATGTTCGACAGTAGAGCCAGGGTGGGAAAGGTAGGGTTGTGGCTAGGGTTGGAGTTGAACCAGTGTGTGGACATGAAGCTAGGGTTAGGACCAGGGTGTACATACCCATTCAGAGGCTGTTCCTCACCTGTCCTTCTGGTAGAGACCTCTGAGCCAGAAGCAGAGCAGAGGAACTGGATCAAATATGACTGCAGGGTGCCAATAACATCACAAAGGGTCCTGTGTGTGAGAAAGCGCTGGACGGACACACACTTCTACTCCCGGGCAAACGGTCATGGCTGTTTCCGAGTCAATAGAAGCATACTGTACTGTAGCATTATTGGTTCTTGCTGTGTTTCAACATGCAGTAGAAACCTGTCCGTGTGCATCCCTTCTCAGTGTAGTCAGGTGAACAGGTGGGGTCTGTCTAGGGAGGGGCAGTACATAAGAATCACCCATGTAGGAAACGTTGTGATGAACAGGAGTTTATCGATGGGGATAGTAAGAGAGTAATTAAGGTATTCTGTTGTGTTTGAACTCCACGTAGGATTCCTGGAACAAACAATGCATTTTCTGTCCTGTGTAATGTAGTTGTGCTGGGTTTAGTGCTGTACTGCCGAGCCGCTGTATGCAACACAAGTCATTAGTTAGATAATCAAGCTTGTTCCCATTATCGCTGTTCATTTTAATGAGATGTGCCACATCCACAGCATTCCCCAAATGAGCCAACAGACAATAGGGGCCTGTTTGCCTCCCACCCACTCTAATGCTCTTTTAATGTCTCCAAATCAACACAAATAAACCAACATGAATGACATTTTAAATACTGCAATAAATGAATTGATATTTTACAGAAATACTGCAACTGTATGTTTGACTGTGCGTACTCTCTCAATCCTGTTCCAAAAAGCGTCCTGTCATCTCTCTTTGGAAACTGGTTGTACACTGCATTCAATCCATAGGAGTATAGGTTAGATTAAGCGCATGGCCTGCTCGGCATACCAAATAAATAATGGATCCCAATCATACACTATATTATTCTAGCAACACTAAGGTCATAGGGAGACATAAACAAGGAGAAAAGCAAAGTCGAGCAGAGAGGGGTACAGACAGAATGGTGAGTATCCGAGCTGTAGCAGACTGTGAGGGAAGCAGATGTCTTCTCTGACAGGTGTTGTCAGTGGGAATTGTTCGACACGGGCGCTACTCATCTGACTGAACAGACTGTGTTATCTCAGCTCCGCTCTCAGTCATGCATCTCCTTCCATCTCTCCCCAGCGGATATTTTTCCATCTCTTTTACTCACTCTCTCTTTCCATCTCTCTCGCTCGCTCGCTCTCTCCCCCACTCTCATCCTCCTCTTCCTCTCATTCTCGTGAGCGGCAGGGCAGGTGTTTGAAACGTCTCAAGTTATTTACAGATGCAGCTGATGCTGTTACACTTCGCAATGATTTCCGTTTTATTACAGGCCAACTACCAGCACCTCAACCCAATCTAACAACACTTCATCTGAGAAGAGAGGACAAGAAACGTCAGAGAGAGAAGAGAGGAGCGAGAGAGTGGAGAAGAGGAGGTGTGCATGAAACTGATGTTTAAGACTGCTCTGCCTCAGAACACAATTGACAGCTGTCAGAAATACACAAAACCCCTGACGTTCTGTTAGTTTAAACTGATTTGAACGCTTTTTCTTTCTTAAACACTCAGAGGCTGCATCAGATTTGACTTTACTTATGTGTTGGCAAGCTGTAAAAATACCATTTCCAGTTCAAGTGTTCAAATTGAAGCTTAGAGCAATTCAAGAGCATTAGACTGCCGTTTTAATTGGTTTTGCCTCAGTGAGATTGCATTGCACTAGCTTCTCTGCTGTGGCTGCTGTTGATGGCTGGCTAGAGAAGCCATGGAGGAGATGGAGAGAGAGAGGGCAGGTGGAGGGCTAGTTAGGAGAGGCAGAGTAGATGAGTAATGTGGAGGTGTGAGGGTGAGGCAGAGGCTGAGGAGCGGTGTGGAGGTGTGAGGGGGAGTCAGACAGTCAGTGATTGGCTTGATTTCCCCAGTGTGTCTATCATCATTTGTTGAGCCAGTCCGGGCTCTATCAGGCAGAGTGGAGCTCAGGTTCAGCAAATGATTCTGCTCTCACTTGTCTAAGCGATCTATTTGCAGAAAGCAGCAGTGGCTCAGGGACAGCCGTATTGGTCATCATAGGCTTTTTGGAGAGAGTGAATGGAAACAAGGGAATAGGGAAAGGCAATCAACACAGGGAAGAGGAGGTCTGTTGTGTGATCGATGTGTCCTCTTCCAATCTCCTGTGTTTGTTATTTCAGAGTATGTTGCACTGTAGATGGCTCATAATGTTGGGCTGAAAGCAATTACCTCTCAAATGTATTGTCTTGCAGTTTTCTGTATCGTCAGACTGTCCCATGTATCGTCTGGCAGTTGTATGTATCGTCAGACTGTAACATGTATCGTCTGGCAGTTGTATGTATCGTCAGACTGTCCCATGTATCGTCTGGCAGTTGTATGTGTCGTCAGACTGTCCCATGTATCGTCTGGCAGTTGTATGTATCGTCAGACTGTCCCATGTATCGTCTGGCAGTTGTATGTATCGTCAGACTGTCCCATGTATCGTCTGGCAGTTGTATGTGTCGTCAGACTGTCCCATGTATCGTCTGGCAGTTGTATGTATCGTCAGACTGTCCCATGTATCGTCTGGCAGTTGTATGTGTTGTCAGACTGTCCCATGTATCGTCTGGCAGTTGTATGTGTCGTCAGACTGTCCCATGTATCGTCTGGCAGTTGTATGTATCGTCAGACTGTCCCATGTATCGTCTGGCAGTTGTATGTATCGTCAGACTGTCCCATGTATCGTCTGGCAGTTGTATGTGTCGTCAGACTGTCCCATGTATCGTCTGGCAATTGTATGTATCGTCAGACTGTCCCATGTATCGTCTGGCAGTTGTATGTGTTGTCAGACTGTCCCATGTATCGTCTGGCAGTTGTATGTGTTGTCAGACTGTCCCATGTATCGTCTGGCAGTTGTATGTATCGTCAGACTGTCCCATGTATCGTCTGGCAGTTGTATGTATCGTCAGACTGTAACATGTATCGTCTGGCAGTTGTATGTATCGTCAGACTGTCCCATGTATCGTCTGGCAGTTGTATGTGTCGTCAGACTGTCCCATGTATCGTCTGGCAGTTGTATGTATCGTCAGACTGTCCCATGTATCGTCTGGCAGTTGTATGTATCGTCAGACTGTCCCATGTATCGTCTGGCAGTTGTATGTATCGTCAGACTGTAACATGTATCGTCTGGCAGTTGTATGTGTTGTCAGACTGTCCCATGTATCGTCTGGCAGTTGTATGTATCGTCAGACTGTAACATGTATCGTCTGGCAGTTGTATGTGTTCTCAGACTGTCCCATGTATCGTCTGGCAGTTGTATGTATCGTCAGACTGTCCCATGTATCGTCTGGCAGTTGTATGTATCGTCAGACTGTCCCATGTATCGTCTGGCAGTTGTATGTGTTGTCAGACTGTCCCATGTATCGTCTGGCAGTTGTATGTATCGTCAGACTGTAACATGTATCGTCTGGCAGTTGTATGTATCGTCAGACTGTCCCATGTATCGTCTGGCAGTTGTATGTGTTGTCAGACTGTCCCATGTATCATCTGGCAGTTGTATGTGTCGTCAGACTGTCCCATGTATCGTCTGGCAGTTGTATGTGTTGTCAGACTGTAACATGTATCGTCTGGCAGTTGTATGTGTTCTCAGACTGTCCCATGTATCGTCTGGCAGTTGTATGTATCGTCAGACTGTCCCATGTATCGTCTGGCAGTTGTATGTGTCGTCAGACTGTCCCATGTATCGTCTGGCAGTTGTATGTGTTGTCAGACTGTCCCATGTATCGTCTGGCAGTTGTATGTGTCGTCAGACTGTAACATGTATCGTCTGGCAGTTGTATGTGTCGTCAGACTGTCCCATGTATCGTCTGGCAGTTGTATGTGTTGTCAGACTGTAACATGTATCGTCTGGCAGTTGTATGTGTCGTCAGACTGTCCCATGTATCGTCTGGCAGTTGTATGTGTTGTCAGACTGTAACATGTATCATCTGGCAGTTGTATGTGTCGTCAGACTGTCCCATGTATCGTCTGGCAGTTGTATGTGTCGTCAGACTGTAACATGTATCGTCTGGCAGTTGTATGTATCGTCAGACTGTCCCATGTATCGTCTGGCAGTTGTATGTGTTGTCAGACTGTCCCATGTATCATCTGGCAGTTGTATGTGTCGTCAGACTGTCCCATGTATCGTCTGGCAGTTGTATGTGTTGTCAGACTGTAACATGTATCGTCTGGCAGTTGTATGTGTTCTCAGACTGTCCCATGTATCGTCTGGCAGTTGTATGTATCGTCAGACTGTCCCATGTATCGTCTGGCAGTTGTATGTATCGTCAGACTGTCCCATGTATCGTCTGGCAGTTGTATGTGTTGTCAGACTGTCCCATGTATCGTCTGGCAGTTGTATGTGTCGTCAGACTGTCCCATGTATCGTCTGGCAGTTGTATGTATCGTCAGACTGTCCCATGTATCGTCTGGCAGTTGTATGTGTTGTCAGACTGTCCCATGTATCGTCTGGCAGTTGTATGTGTCGTCAGACTGTCCCATGTATCGTCTGGCAGTTGTATGTATCGTCAGACTGTCCCATGTATCGTCTGGCAGTTGTATGTATCGTCAGACTGTCCCATGTATCGTCTGGCAGTTGTATGTGTCGTCAGACTGTCCCATGTATCGTCTGGCAATTGTATGTATCGTCAGACTGTCCCATGTATCGTCTGGCAGTTGTATGTGTTGTCAGACTGTCCCATGTATCGTCTGGCAGTTGTATGTGTTGTCAGACTGTCCCATGTATCGTCTGGCAGTTGTATGTATCGTCAGACTGTCCCATGTATCGTCTGGCAGTTGTATGTATCGTCAGACTGTAACATGTATCGTCTGGCAGTTGTATGTATCGTCAGACTGTCCCATGTATCGTCTGGCAGTTGTATGTGTCGTCAGACTGTCCCATGTATCGTCTGGCAGTTGTATGTATCGTCAGACTGTCCCATGTATCGTCTGGCAGTTGTATGTATCGTCAGACTGTCCCATGTATCGTCTGGCAGTTGTATGTATCGTCAGACTGTAACATGTATCGTCTGGCAGTTGTATGTGTCGTCAGACTGTCCCATGTATCGTCTGGCAGTTGTATGTATCGTCAGACTGTCCCATGTATCGTCTGGCAGTTGTATGTGTTCTCAGACTGTCCCATGTATCGTCTGGCAGTTGTATGTATCGTCAGACTGTCCCATGTATCGTCTGGCAGTTGTATGTATCGTCAGACTGTCCCATGTATCGTCTGGCAGTTGTATGTGTTGTCAGACTGTCCCATGTATCGTCTGGCAGTTGTATGTATCGTCAGACTGTAACATGTATCGTCTGGCAGTTGTATGTATCGTCAGACTGTCCCATGTATCGTCTGGCAGTTGTATGTGTTGTCAGACTGTCCCATGTATCATCTGGCAGTTGTATGTGTCGTCAGACTGTCCCATGTATCGTCTGGCAGTTGTATGTGTTGTCAGACTGTAACATGTATCGTCTGGCAGTTGTATGTGTTCTCAGACTGTCCCATGTATCGTCTGGCAGTTGTATGTATCGTCAGACTGTCCCATGTATCGTCTGGCAGTTGTATGTGTCGTCAGACTGTCCCATGTATCGTCTGGCAGTTGTATGTGTTGTCAGACTGTCCCATGTATCGTCTGGCAGTTGTATGTGTCGTCAGACTGTAACATGTATCGTCTGGCAGTTGTATGTGTCGTCAGACTGTCCCATGTATCGTCTGGCAGTTGTATGTGTTGTCAGACTGTAACATGTATCGTCTGGCAGTTGTATGTGTCGTCAGACTGTCCCATGTATCGTCTGGCAGTTGTATGTGTTGTCAGACTGTAACATGTATCATCTGGCAGTTGTATGTGTCGTCAGACTGTCCCATGTATCGTCTGGCAGTTGTATGTGTCGTCAGACTGTAACATGTATCGTCTGGCAGTTGTATGTATCGTCAGACTGTCCCATGTATCGTCTGGCAGTTGTATGTGTTGTCAGACTGTCCCATGTATCATCTGGCAGTTGTATGTGTCGTCAGACTGTCCCATGTATCGTCTGGCAGTTGTATGTGTTGTCAGACTGTAACATGTATCGTCTGGCAGTTGTATGTGTTCTCAGACTGTCCCATGTATCGTCTGGCAGTTGTATGTATCGTCAGACTGTCCCATGTATCGTCTGGCAGTTGTATGTGTCGTCAGACTGTCCCATGTATCGTCTGGCAGTTGTATGTGTTGTCAGACTGTCCCATGTATCGTCTGGCAGTTGTATGTATCGTCAGACTGTCCCATGTATCGTCTGGCAGTTGTATGTATCGTCAGACTGTAACATGTATCGTCTGGCAGTTGTATGTATCGTCAGACTGTCCCATGTATCGTCTGGCAGTTGTATGTGTCGTCAGACTGTCCCATGTATCGTCTGGCAGTTGTATGTATCGTCAGACTGTCCCATGTATCGTCTGGCAGTTGTATGTATCGTCAGACTGTCCCATGTATCGTCTGGCAGTTGTATGTGTCGTCAGACTGTCCCATGTATCGTCTGGCAGTTGTATGTATCGTCAGACTGTCCCATGTATCGTCTGGCAGTTGTATGTGTTGTCAGACTGTCCCATGTATCGTCTGGCAGTTGTATGTGTTGTCAGACTGTCCCATGTATCGTCTGGCAGTTGTATGTGTTGTCAGACTGTAACATGTATCATCTGGCAGTTGTATGTGTCGTCAGACTGTAACATGTATCGTCTGGGAGTTGTATGTGTCGTCAGACTGTAACATGTATCGTCTGGCAGTTGTATGTGTCGTCAGACTGTCCCATGTATCGTCTGGCAGTTGTATGTGTTGTCAGACTGTAACATGTATCATCTGGCAGTTGTATGTGTCGTCAGACTGTCCCATGTATCGTCTGGCAGTTGTATGTGTCGTCAGACTGTAACATGTATCGTCTGGCAGTTGTATGTATCGTCAGACTGTCCCATGTATCGTCTGGCAGTTGTATGTGTTGTCAGACTGTCCCATGTATCATCTGGCAGTTGTATGTGTCGTCAGACTGTCCCATGTATCGTCTGGCAGTTGTATGTGTTGTCAGACTGTAACATGTATCGTCTGGCAGTTGTATGTGTCCTCAGACTGTCCCATGTATCGTCTGGCAGTTGTATGTATCGTCAGACTGTCCCATGTATCGTCTGGCAGTTGTATGTGTCGTCAGACTGTCCCATGTATCGTCTGGCAGTTGTATGTGTTGTCAGACTGTCCCATGTATCGTCTGGCAGTTGTATGTATCGTCAGACTGTCCCATGTATCGTCTGGCAGTTGTATGTATCGTCAGACTGTAACATGTATAGTCTGGCAGTTGTATGTATCGTCAGACTGTCCCATGTATCGTCTGGCAGTTGTATGTGTCGTCAGACTGTCCCATGTATCGTCTGGCAGTTGTATGTATCGTCAGACTGTCCCATGTATCGTCTGGCAGTTGTATGTATCTTCAGACTGTCCCATGTATCGTCTGGCAGTTGTATGTGTCGTCAGACTGTCCCATGTATCGTCTGGCAGTTGTATGTATCGTCAGACTGTCCCATGTATCGTCTGGCAGTTGTATGTGTTGTCAGACTGTCCCATGTATCGTCTGGCAGTTGTATGTGTTGTCAGACTGTCCCATGTATCGTCTGGCAGTTGTATGTGTTGTCAGACTGTAACATGTATCATCTGGCAGTTGTATGTGTCGTCAGACTGTAACATGTATCGTCTGGCAGTTGTATGTATCGTCAGACTGTAACATGTATCGTCTGGCAGTTGTATGTGTCGTCAGACTGTAACATGTATCGTCTGGCAGTTGTATGTGTCGTCAGACTGTAACATGTATCGTCTGGCAGTTGTATGTGTCGTCAGACTGTAACATGTATCGTCTGGGAGTTGTATGTGTCGTCAGACTGTAACATGTATCGTCTGGCAGTTGTATGTGTCGTCAGACTGTCCCATGTATCGTCTGGCAGTTGTATGTGTCGTCAGACTGTAACATGTATCGTCTGGCAGTTGTATGTGTTGTCAGACTGTCCCATGTATCGTCTGGCAGTTGTATGTGTCGTCAGACTGTCCCATGTATCGTCTGGCAGTTGTATGTGTTGTCAGACTGTCAGACTGTCCCATGTATCGTCTGGCAGTTGTATGTGTTGTCAGACTGTCCCATGTATCGTCTGGCAGCTGTATGTGTCGTCAGACTGTAACATGTATCGTCTGGCAGTTGTATGTGTCGTCAGACTGTAACATGTATCGTCTGGGAGTTGTATGTGTCGTCAGACTGTAACATGTATCGTCTGGCAGTTGTATGTGTCGTCAGACTGTCCCATGTATCGTCTGGCAGTTGTATGTGTCGTCAGACTGTAACATGTATCGTCTGGCAGTTGTATGTATCGTCAGACTGTCCCATGTATCGTCTGGCAGTTGTATGTGTCGTCAGACTGTCCCATGTATCGTCTGGCAGTTGTATGTGTTGTCAGACTGTCAGACTGTCCCATGTATCGTCTGGCAGTTGTATGTGTTGTCAGACTGTCCCATGTATCGTCTGGCAGCTGTATGTGTCGTCAGACTGTCCCATGTATCGTCTGGCAGTTGTATGTGTTGCCAGACTGTCCCATGTATCGTCTGGCAGCTGTATGTGTCGTCAGACTGTAACATGTATCGTCTGGCAGTTGTATGTGTTGTCAGACTGTCCCATGTATCGTCTGGCAGTTGTATGTGTTGTCAGACTGTCCCATGTATCGTCTGGCAGTTGTATGTGTTGTCAGACTGTCCCATGTATCGTCTGGCAGCTGTATGTGTCGTCAGACTGTCCCATGTATCGTCTGGCAGTTGTATGTGTTGTCAGACTGTCCCATGTATCGTCTGGCAGTTGTATGTGTTGTCAGACTGTCCCATGTATCGTCTGGCAGTTGTATGTGTTGTCAGACTGTCCCATGTATCGTCTGGCAGCTGTATGTGTCGTCAGACTGTAACATGTATCGTCTGGCAGTTGTATGTGTCGTCAGACTGTAACATGTATCGTCTGGGAGTTGTATGTGTCGTCAGACTGTAACATGTATCGTCTGGCAGTTGTATGTGTCGTCAGACTGTCCCATGTATCGTCTGGCAGTTGTATGTGTTGTCAGACTGTCCCATGTATCGTCTGGCAGCTGTATGTGTCGTCAGACTGTCACATGTATCGTCTGGCAGTTGTATGTGTTGTCAGACTGTCCCATGTATCGTCTGGCAGTTGTATGTGTCGTCAGACTGTAACATGTATCGTCTGGCAGTTGTATGTATCGTCAGACTGTCCCATGTATCGTCTGGCAGTTGTATGTGTTCTCAGACTGTCCCATGTATCGTCTGGCAGTTGTATGTGTCGTCAGACTGTCGCATGTATCGTCTGGCAGTTGTATGTGTCGTCAGACTGTCCCATGTATCGTCTGGCAGTTGTATGTATCGTCTGACTGTAACATGTATCGTCTGGCAGTTGTATGTGTCGTCAGACTGTAACATGTATCGTCTGGCAGTTGTATGTATCGTCAGACTGTCCCATGTATCGTCTGGCAGTTGTATGTGTCGTCAGACTGTAACATGTATCGTCTGGCAGTTGTATGTATCGTCAGACTGTAACATGTATCGTCTGGCAGTTGTATGTGTCGTCAGACTGTAACATGTATCGTCTGGCAGTTGTATGTGTCGTCAGACTGTAACATGTATCGTCTGGGAGTTGTATGTGTCGTCAGACTGTAACATGTTTCGTCTGGCAGTTGTATGTGTCGTCAGACTGTAACATGTATCGTCTGGCAGTTTTATGTGTTGTCAGACTGTAACATGTATCGTCTGGCAGTTTTATGTGTCGTCAGATTTTTTTCTATACTATATTATTCTATTGTTCTCTGCATCGTCTGGTTGTTGTGTTTTGTCTGGCTCTTCTCTGTATCGTCTGCCTTTGGCTGGTATTTGCATTGTCTCATTGTTCCATGTTTTGCCTGACTGTTCCATATATCATCTGGAAGTTCCATATATCATCTGTCTGCTCTGTGCATTATCAGGATGTTGTCTGTGTCATCTATGTGTTCCTCTGTGTGGTAGTTGGATCTCTCTCAGGCCTCCTCGAGCCGAGCTGGCACAGTCTGGGTGTTTATGAGACAGCGGGCATGTGTTTGGTCCCACCTGGCAGAGTGGGTGGAGAGGACGGGTGCAACAGAGAGAGAGGGTGGATGGACAGGAGGGACAGAGAGTGTGAATGAGAGGCCTGTTGTGACACTGTGGGGAGCGGGTGGGCATATTGCAAAGCAGCGGGTGCTCAGCCAATCTGGGACGCTGCCTGCTCTCCCGAGGCGGCAACCTCAAAGGAGGGAAGGGTTCTGATTGGCTGCCGGACAAGATGGACAGGGGCAGCAGCCGGAGAGTTCTGCCAAGGCCCAGTGGAGGTGCACCTGTCCCAGTGTCACATGACCGGAGATGGTTCAGACTGACTGACTTCACACACTGTCTTCGTTTGTGATGCTGTGTGTGTGTGTGTGTGTGTGTGTGTGTGTGTGTGTGTGTGTGTGTGTGTGTGTGTGTGTGTGTGTGTGTGTGTGTGTGTGTGTGTGTGTGTGTGTGTGTGTGTGTGTGTGTGTGTGTGTACATGTGTGTGTGTGTGTTTGCTTGGCTTTGAAGTTTTTTGGTTCTGTCTTATTTTTGCTATGCCCACAGGGGAGTTTGGGCCCAAGACCAGCCTGTCTCTCCAGGAGAACTAGGGTTGATGCGTTGCCAGGGGGTGTAAATGGCTGCTGTTGGAGGGGGTTTGGACCATTCTATGTTTCTCTGCTAGTTTGATTTCACTCTCACATCCATAATCTATCAGAACAGTGGCCACTGTTCTGTCTCTGTGCTGTATGAAGACCAATAAAACCTCACCTTAATAATACACTCCATTCTCCGAGGCCCATAGCAACTGTCTCTATGATGCATGCCTCTTGCATGTGTGGATTTGCATGTATGATAGGTCTACAGTATGCTTGCAGTAAGAGTAACGGAATAGTATTGTTGCACTTTTTACGTTCCATTGCCTCTGAACCATTAGAGGAAGCAACCAAAGCATTAAGCAGTCAACAGCAGGCTAGCATTGTCATAACACTGGGTGGACTCATTTGTCAAGGAAACACTTTGGTACAGTTCATGTCCAAATGCATTTTCAATAGAACCAGATCCACAGATGACGCAATCTCAATCGAACTCCACACTGCCCTTTCTCACATGGTCAAAAGGAACACCTATGTGAGAATGCTGTTCATTGACTACAGCTCAGCGTTCAACAGCATAGTTCCCACAAATCTCATCACTAAGCTAAGGACCCTGGGCCTAAACACCTCCTTCTGCAACTGGATCCTGGACTTCCTGATTGGCCACCCCCAGGTGGTAAGAGTAGGCAACAACACATCTGCCACGCTGATCCTTAACACTGGGGGCCCTCAGGGGTGTTTACTTACTTAGTCCCCTCCTGTATTCCCTGTTCACCCACGACTGTGTGGCCAAACACGACTCCAACACCATCATTACGTTTGCTGACGACACAACAGTGGTATGTATGCCTGATCACCAACAACGATGAGATAACCTATAGGGAGGAGGTCAGATAACTGGCAGTGTGGTGCCAGGACAACAACCCCTCCCTCAATGTGAGCAAGACAAAGGAGCTGATCTTGTACTACAGGAAAAGGCAGGCTGAACAGGCCGCCATTAACATTGACAGGGCTGTAGTGGAGCGGGTCGAGAGTTTCAAGTTCCTTGGTGTCCACATCACCAACAAACTATCATGGTCCAAACATACCAAGACAGTCACGAAGAGGGTAAGACAAAACATTTTCCGTCTCAGGAGACTGAAAATATTTGGCATGGGTCCCCAGATCCTCAAAACGTTATACAGCTGCACCATAGAGAGCATCCTGACCGGTTGCATCACCACCTGGTATGGCAACTGCTCGGCATCTGACAGTAAGGCGCTACAGAGGGTAGTGCGAACGGCCCAGTACATCACTGGGGCCAAGCTTCCTGCCATCCAGGACCTATATAATAGGCGGTTTCAGAGGAAGCCCATATAATTGTCAGAGACTCCAGTCACCCAAGTTATAGACTGTTTTCTCTGCTACCGCACAGACCAAAAGGCTCCACAACAGCTTCTACCCCCAAGCCATAAGACTGCCACCGGACAATTTACATTGACCCCCCTTTTGTACACTGCTGCTACTCACTGTTTATTATCTATGCATAGTCACTTCACGTTACTTTTTATGATAACTTTTATTTTAGTCTACTTGGTAAATATTTTCTTAACTCTTCTTGAACTGCACTGTTGGTTAAGGGCTTGTAAGTAATTTCACGGTAAGGTCTACACTTATTCGGCGCATGTGACAAATAAAGTTTGATTTGATTGTGTAGGAATGTTGGGGGGACTCTGCATCCTGACATGAGAACAAGGGGAGAGACAAGTCCTCTTCTGTTCCACATGAAGGGAAAAAACAGTTTCCTCTGCTCTGCTAATGCTTTGTGCCAACATTAGCCTGTCACCACGGTCATTGAGGAAATTCCTCCGTGTTACTTTGGGTTCTTCGATTTGGCCTCTACCCCCATACCCTTCTGGAATGTGTGTGTGTGTGTGTTTATGGTGTGTGTGTCTGTGTGTCTGTGTGTAGGTAGGTGTGTGTGTGTTTTGATGGATGGATGGGTGGGTGCGTGGGTGCGTGAGTGTGTGCGTGCGTGCAGGTGTTTGTTTGTGTGTGTGTTGTGTGTGTGTGTGTGTGTGTGTGTGTGTGTGTGTGTGTGTGTGTGTGTGTGTGTGTGTGTGTGTGTGTGTGTGTGTGTGTGTGTGTGTGTGTGTTTGTTTGTGTGTGTTTGTGTGTTCTCGTGCTGGTGAGTGACGGTGTGTGTTTGTGTGTGTTTGTGTGTTCTCGTGCTGGTGAGTGACGGTGTGTGTTCGTGTGTGTTTGTGTGTTCTCGTGCTGGTGAGTGACGGTGTGTGTTTGTGTGTTCTCGTGCTGGTGAGTGACGGTGTGTGTTTGTGTGTTCTCGTGCTGGTGAGTGACGGTGTGTGTTTGTGTGTTCTCGTGCTGGTGAGTGACGGTGTGTGTTTGTGTGTTCTCGTGCTGGTGAGTGACGGTGTGTGTTTGTGTCTTCTCGTGCTGGTGAGTGACGGTGTGTGTTTGTGTGTTCTCGTGCTGGTGAGTGACGGTGTGTGTTTGTGTGTTCTCGTGCTGGTGAGTGACGGTGTGTGTTTGTGTGTTCTCGTGCTGGTGAGTGACGGTGTGTGTTTGTGTGTTCTCGTGCTGGTGAGTGACGGTGTGTGTTTGTGTGTTCTCGTGCTGGTGAGTGACGGTGTGTGTTTGTGTGTGTTTGTGTGTTCTCGTGCTGGTGAGTGACGGTGTGTGTTTGTGTGTTCTCGTGCTGGTGAGTGACGGTGTGTGTTTGTGTGTTCTCGTGCTGGTGAGTGACGGTGTGTGTTTGTGTGTTCTCGTGCTGGTGAGTGACGGTGTGTTCTCGTGCTGGTGAGTGACGGTGTGTTCTCGTGCTGGTGAGTGACGGTGTGTTCTCGTGCTGGTGAGTGACGGTGTGTTCTCGTGCTGGTGAGTGACGGTGTGTTCTCGTGCTGGTGAGTGACGGTGTGTTCTCGTGCTGGTGAGTGACGGTGTGTTCTCGTGCTGGTGAGTGACGGTGTGTTCTCGTGCTGGTTAGTGACGGTGTGTTCTCGTGCTGGTGAGTGACGGTGTGTTCTCGTGCTGGTGAGTGACGGTGTGTTCTCGTGCTGGTGAGTGACGGTGTGTTCTCGTGCTGGTGAGTGACGGTGTGTTCTCGTGCTGGTGAGTGACGGTGTGTTCTCGTGCTGGTGAGTGACGGTGTGTTCTCGTGCTGGTGAGTGACGGTGTGTTCTCGTGCTGGTGAGTGACGGTGTGTTCTCGTGCTGGTGAGTGACGGTGTGTTCTCGTGCTGGTGAGTGACGGTGTGTTCTCGTGCTGGTGAGTGACGGTGTGTTCTCGTGCTGGTGAGTGACGGTGTGTTCTCGTGCTGGTGAGTGACGGTGTGTTCTCGTGCTGGTGAGTGACAGTGTGTTCTCGTGCTGGTGAGTGACAGTGTGTTCTCGTGCTGGTGAGTGACGGTGTGTTCTCGTGCTGGTGAGTGACGGTGTGTTCTCGTGCTGGTGAGTGACAGTGTGTTCTCGTGCTGGTGAGTGACAGTGTGTTCTCGTGCTGGTGAGTGACGGTGTGTTCTCGTGCTGGTGAGTGACAGTGTGTTCTCGTGCTGGTGAGTGACGGTGTGTTCTCGTGCTGGTGAGTGACGGTGTGTTCTCGTGCTGGTGAGTGACGGTGTGTTCTCGTGCTGGTGAGTGACGGTGTGTTCTCGTGCTGGTGAGTGACGGTGTGTTCTCGTGCTGGTGAGTGACGGTGTGTTCTCGTGCTGGTTAGTGACGGCCCTTGAGCAGATGGCAGAAGGACACCTCTGCGTCAGCGACTCACAGCTCTGCACCCTGCCCATCACTCACCTCTGTAAATACATCATTAGTGAAGCTGGTGTTAGTGTGTCTGTACGTGCATGTCTGTGTGTGTGTGTGTACTGTACGTGTATGTTTGTGTGTGTGTGTACTGTACGTGTATGCGAACTGTACAGTACACACAGTGCTGATGCAGCCCCTTCAATTCTGTGTTCATCTGCTGCCCTCTTAATCATTTCATCTCTCTGCTCTCATACAAAACTATTTTGAAATCCTCACTTCTGTTCTCTTTGTTGGTTTTTGTATGTGGTGTGTATATATTGGGATTTTAGCTAGTGGGGTGATCTAGCAAAGTCTATGGTTGCCTGGAGTGGTTCTCAATCAGAGGCAGGTGTTTATCGTTGTCTCTGATTGGGAACCATATTTAGGCAGCCATATTCTTTGAGTTTGTTGTGAGTGATTGTCCTTAGTGTCCTTGTTCCTGTCTATGTGTTAGTGTACACAAGTATAGGCTGTTTTGGTTTTCGTTACGTTTATTGTTTTGTAGTGTTTGTATTTAGATTCGTGTTACGTTTGTTTATTAAAACATGGATCGCAATCTACACGCTGCATTTTGTTCCGACTCTCCTTCACACCAAGAGAACCGTTACAGGTAGGCTAGTTGAGAACAAGTTCTCATTTACAACTGAGACCTGGCCAAGATAAAGCAAAGCAGTGTGACACAAACAACACAGAGTTACACATGGAATCAACAAGCGTACAGTCAATAACACAATAGAAAAAAAAGAAAGTCTATATACAGTGTGTGCAAATGGCGTGGGGAGGGAAGGCAATAAATAGACCATAGTAGCGAAGTAATTACAATTTGGCAAATTAAGTGTGAAAGATGAGCAAGTGGTAATGTGCAAGTAGAAATACTGGTGTGCAAAAGAGCAGAAAAGTAAATAAAAACAATATGGGGATGAGGTAGGTAGTTGGTTGGATGGGCTATTTACAGATGGGCAATGTACAGCTGCAGCGATCGGTTAGCCGCTCAGATATCTGATTTTTAAAGTTTGTGAGGGAAATATAAGTCTCCAGCTTCAGCGATTTTTGCAATTCGTTCCCATCATTGGCAGCAGAGAACTGGAAGGAAAGGCAGCCAAAGTAGGTTTTGGCTTTGGGGATGACCAGTGAGATATACCTGCTGGAGCACGTACTACACAATGCTAAAAATACATTTGAAGAGAGAGCAGAGCTGTTATCATCCATAATTCTATAGGCAGTTCTCCGTCACCTTCTCATCTTCATCGTCGGTCCTTTTACCCATACTGTACTGAACGTATCACACATATGTGAGCATCTAAACGCACATACTGTACATGTTCTCCTCTCTCTCTCTCCCACTCACACACACACACTGTACATGTTCTCCTCTCTCTCTCTCCCACACACATACTGTACATGCTTTTCATCATGTTCTCTCTCTCTCTCTCTCTCTCTCTCTCTCCCACTCACACACATACTGTACATGTTCTCCTCTCTCTCTCTCTCTCTCTCTCTCTCTCTCTCTCTCTCTCTCTCTCTCTCTCTCCCACTCACACACATACTGTACATGTTCTCTCTCTCTCTCTCTCTCTCTCTCTCTCTCTCTCTCTCCCACTCACACACATACTGTACATGTTCTCCTCTCTCTCTCTCCCACTCACACACATACTGTACATGCTTTTGATCATGTTCTCTCTCTCTCTCTCTCTCTCTCTCTCTCTCTCTCTCTCTCCCACTCACACACATACTGTACATGTTCTCCTCTCTCTCTCTCCCTCTCACACACATACTGTACATGCTTTTCATCATGTTCTCCTCTCTCTCTCCCACTCACACACATACTGTACATGCTTTTCATCATGTTCTCCTCTCTCACACATACACACACATACTGTACATGCTTTTCATCATGTTCTCTCTCTCTCTCTCTCTCTCTCTCACACATACTGTACATGCTTTTCATCATGTTCTCCTCTCTCTCTCTCTCTCTCTCTCTCTCTCTCACACACATACTGTACATGCTTTTCATCATGTTCTCCTCTCTCACACACACACACACACATACTGTACATGCTTTTCATCATGTTCTCCTCTCTCACACACACACACACATACTGTACATGCTTTTCATCATGTTCTCTCTCTCTCTCTCTCTCCCACTCACACACACACTGTACATGCTTTTCATCATGTTCTCCTCTCTCTCACTCTCACACACATACTGTACATGCTTTTCATCATGTTCTCCTCTCTCTCTCTCTCTCTCTCTCTCTCTCTCTCCCACACACACACATACTGTACATGCTTTTCATCATGTTCTCCTCTCTCTCCCTCTCACACACATACTGTACATGCTTTTCATCATGTTCTCCTCTCTCTCTCACTCTCACACACATACTGTACATGCTTTTCATCATGTTCTCCTCTCTCTCTCCCTCTCACACACATACTGTACATGCTTTTCATCATGTTCTCCTCTCTCTCACTCTCACACACATACTGTACATGCTTTTCATCATGTTCTCCTCTCTCTCTCTCTCTCTCTCTCTCTCTCTCTCTCTCTCTCTCTCTCTCTCTCTCTCTCTCTCCCACTCACACACATACTGTACATGCTTTTCATCATGTTCTCCTCTCTCTCTCTCTCTCTCCCACTCACACACATACTGTACATGCTTTTCATCATGTTCTCCTCTCTCTCTCACACTCTCTCACACACACACACACACACAATTATCAACACAGAAACACAACTTTCCTTGGCAACGGCACAGTGCACACGGCTCCCTTCATAACTGGCAATTTAGAATCCTCAGCCACTGTCATTGTCTTAGGAAGAAAAGGAGAATGAGATAAAGACTGAATTAGAGAGGGGGGAGAGAGAGAGGGGGATGGAGTGAAAGAGGGAGAGTAAAAAAAGAGGTGGGCAAGGACTCTTGTGGGTACAAGCCCTGAATGTATATCTTTAATCTGCTTAATTTTACATGCAGTTTAAACAAGCCATCTATTTTTAAACACTTCCATTTTCCTGAGCAAGCACATGTCGCGCCGGGTATTAGAGACCTGTCTACCCTGGCGTTAGTGTCTGGCTTAGTCATGGAGATCACCCACGTCTATGAAACCCCAGTCCTCACCAACCAGAAACCGGGAGGTAGAATTTATCTGAATGTGTCTGAGTGGGCACCCAGTGTTTTTCACTTCCTAGCATTCAGCTAAAATGTCCATTCAGTAATCACTGGCTGGGCCAGCCTGAGGGGATGTCAGGGACACCTTCATATAGAGCAGACACAAGATCTACCTGCTATTTATGGCCCGTAGGATAGCTGTACTTCCTCTACTCCATGGAGCCCAAATTACACTCCTCAGAGAGACAGCCAAAACACACACAAACCTAAACACGCACTTAGTTTGCTGGGGGTTCATTTCAATGTCTGATAAGTGTTTGTGTGCTTGGCATGTAATGCAATGCTGTACCCGAAATGCTGTACCTCAACTCCCTCTGGGGCATACAGAGGTGCCACCCCCTGACAAAGCCTGCGATGCTGCCAGGGGCACATGGGTAATTTATGGCTCAAGCCTGTATGTATGCCCGCTGGATTATTACTTGGTGTCCTTTGACATTACCTCTCACCCATTATCTCACCGTGACCATAAACAACTCTCTGTGTGCTGGGAGAGCAGTCAGTTGAAGACAAGACAGGGGTCATTGGAGCAATCAAATGATTGTCTATTTGTCTTCTCTGTCCTCTCTCTCACTCAATCTCTCACTCTCTCTGTCAATTGAAATTGTGCACAAAAGTTTGACTCAGACTAACAAAGTTATGTTTCGGCTAACAGTGGTGGCCAGTTGCTCGGTTGTGTGGTTTATATCCCAGGATTGAATAGTTTACTCATTTGTATTGTCTCGGTGAGAAGGTGGGCGGACTCCCTGTTGAACAAGAATGACCAATCACCAAGAGTTATGTCCACCCAGCTTCTGATGTTAATTCTTAATGAGGTCAAAAGCAGATAAATTCGCTGTGCATCCCACACACCAACACGCACTCTCCCACACACCAACACACACTCTCCCACACACCAACACGCACTCTCCCACACACCAACACACACTCTCCCACACACCAACACACACTCTCCCACACACCAACACGCACTCTCCCACACACCAACACACACTCTCCCACACACCAACACACACTCTCCCACACACCAACACGCACTCTCCCACACACCAACACGCACTCTCCCACACACCAACACGCACTCTCCCACACACCAACACGCACTCTCCCACACACCAACACGCACTCTCCCACACACCAACACACACTCTCCCACACACCAACACGCACTCTCCCACACACCAACACGCACTCTCCCACACACCAACACGCACTCTCCCACACACCAACACACACTCTCCCACACACCAACACACACTCTCCCACACACCAACACACACTCTCCCACACACCAACACACACTCTCCCGCACACCAACACACACTCTCCCGCACACCAACACGCACTCTCCCGCACACCAACACGCACTCTCCCACACACCAACACGCACTCTCCCACACACCAACACGCACTCTCCCACACACCAACACGCACTCTCCCACACACCAACACGCACTCTCCCACACACCAACACACACTCTCCCACACACCAACACACACTCTCCCACACACCAACACGCACTCTCCCACACACCAACACGCACTCTCCCACACACCAACACGCACTCTCCCACACACCAACACGCACTCTCCCACACACCAACACGCACTCTCCCACACACCAACACGCACTCTCCCACACACCAACACGCACTCTCCCACACACCAACACGCACTCTCCCACACACCAACACGCACTCTCCCACACACCAACACGCACTCTCCCACACACCAACACGCACTCTCCCACACACCAACACGCACTCTCCCACACACCAACACACACTCTCCCACACACCAACACGCACTCTCCCACACACCAACACGCACTCTCGCACACACCAACACGCACTCTCCCACACACCAACACGCACTCTCCCACACACCAACACGCACTCTCCCACACACCAACACGCACTCTCCCACACACCAACACGCACTCTCCCACACACCAACACGCACTCTCCCACACACCAACACGCACTCTCCCACACACCAACACGCACTCTCCCACACACCAACACGCACTCTCCCACACACCAACACGCACTCTCCCACACACCAACACGCACTCTCCCACACACCAACACGCACTCTCCCACACACCAACACGCACTCTCCCACACACCAACACACACTCTCCCACACACCAACACGCACTCTCCCACACACCTACACGCACTCTCCCACACACCAACACGCACTCTCCCACACACCAACACACACTCTCCCACACACCAACACGCACTCTCCCACACACCAACACGCACTCTCCCACACACCAACACGCACTCTCCCACACACCAACACGCACTCTCCCACACACCAACACGCACTCTCCCACACACCAACACGCACTCTCCCACACAACAACACGCACTCTCCCACACACCAACACACACTCTCCCACACACCAACACACACTCTCCCACACAACAACACGCACTCTCCCACACACCAACACGCACTCTCCCACACACCAACACGCACTCTCCCACACACCAACACGCACTCTCCCACACACCAACACTCACTCTCCCACACACCAACACACACTCTCCCACACACCAACACGCACTCTCCCACACACCAACACGCACTCTCCCACACACCAACACACACTCTCCCACACACCAACACACACTCTCCCACACAACAACACGCACTCTCCCACACACCAACACACACTCTCCCACACACCAACACGCACTCTCCCACACACCAACACACACTCTCCCACACACCAACACGCACTCTCCCACACACCAACACGCACTCTCCCACACACCAACACACACTCTCCCACACACCAACACACACTCTCCCACACAACAACACGCACTCTCCCACACACCAACACACACTCTCCCACACACCAACACGCACTCTCCCACACACCAACACACACTCTCCCACACACCAACACACACTCTCCCACACACCAACACACACTCTCCCACACACCAACACACACTCTCCCACACACCAACACACACTCTCCCACACAACAACACAGTCAGTCATCTGGTCCCATCCCCTGACACTAATCCAACCCTCAGGTCCACATATTACTTCCTCTTTACCAATAAGTAGTGAATGCAGAGACACACAGCATCAATATACATAGACAGTCAACGCACACACATAAACAAGCACATCTTAAATAACTTTTCACACAGACACACCCAAACCCAACCCTCCCCCCTTAAATCAGGCTGCAGAGCCAGACAATTCCCAGTTAGCCAGGATGAAATGTAATAATTATCAGAGAGCCTAGTTGCTTATTAGCAGATTGATGTTGACATTTGTTTTCGGCGATCACTTACACATTTATTGCGGAATTTGGCTCATTGTGTCAAAACTCCACACACAAGCCAAATGAGACACAACCCTTGGAGGTGAACATCTCACGATGTCTAAACGAAACTCTGCAATCAAATCAATCCTTTTTCAAAATTGCATTTTCGCAACAAAATGTTTCACACATGCACCAATTGAATGACTCTTTCAAAGCAACAACACACTGATGTACTTTATACAAAACAGGGCTGTCTTTAGTACTTTGTATACCTTTTTCAGTTTCTCATACAGACCTCTGTGAAAGATTGTTCCACTACAGTACATCTACTCACATTTCAATGAACACAAAAAAAGAAAGGCTTCAGAGAAAAATAGAAACAGCATCTTTTTTTTTGCCATTGCAGGTTTTTACGACAGCAAACACAAAGAAAAGTGGAATTACAGTACAGTAATCAATACAATGTTACCGTAAACTCACAGAAAGTAAAATAATTACAGTAAAATTGCAGTGTAATGGTAAACAAATAGTATTGTAAGGGATGGGGTGGCTGGTTTATGGATCCTGCCTTCTGTTAGGTTCTGGCCACACCACCTCATCCACATCACAAGCAATGTTATCCCTGGCTGGCCCAACCCTGGACTGACGCCACCTCAATGTCTCCGCATGCCTCTTCCATTGCTTCCAGAAGAGGCAGTGGGGGCATGTGGTTGGCGGTCATACACTTTCCAGCGGTAAGCCGAAAATAACTCCTCAATCAGATTGAGAAATGGGGAGTAAAGGGGGCAAGTATACAACTGTGAAGTTATTGTGGTTGGTGAACCAGTCCCTGACCAGAGCAGCCCGGTGGAAACTAACATTATCCCAGATGACAACAAACCTGGGCTGCTCTGGTCCGTCCTGCACAACTGCATTATGTAGTGCATCCAGAAATAGGATTATGTGTGCAGTATTGCAGGGACCGAGGGTGGCATGGTGATGGAGAACTCCTTGCAGACGAATGGCGGCACACAGGGTGATATTCCCCCCCTTCGGTGCCCAAGGACATTCACAACGGCTCTTTGTCCTATAACATTTCGGCCCAATGCCTGGTTTTAGCTAGACTGAATCCAGCTTCAATGGAAATGAACTCATGAGGCTGTGCAGATGCATCAACGTCCAGGACTCTAACAGAACATGCAAACACTGTACTGTGAATATGGTGTGACTCAACAAAGGACTACAATGTCTACATTTTCACATAAGGATGGGGTTGGAGGGTGGGTTGGGTCGAGACACATTCAGTCAAAACTACAAGCTACAGGCAAGGCAGGTGCCGCCGCAGACAACCCCCTGGTCTCCTTTTTTGTTCTTGTCCTCGTCCTATGCCTCCTTCTCTCTGCCTCTTCCTCTCGCTCTCACTGCCTCCATGTTTGCAAAGTTCTCACAAAAGAGGTGAGCGTACCTGAGGTCAATATGTAGTGGTAAGGCTCAGACTAATTGGTGTTCAATTACTGTATAAGTGTTTTCGTGTGTGTGTGTGTGTGTGTGTGTGTTGCCAATTTCAGGTATGTTTTGCATTTTGAATAGAAGTGTTTCCCCAATGATTGCAAGAGATTTCATTATTGAACGAAGTGTCTAATGTAAGAAACTGTGTGTAGTGTTTTGCAAGTGTTTTGCAGAATTGCAAACAAAGTGCAATGCAGAAAATGTGTTTGTACTTTTGGTACCTTTGTTTAAAGGCATGGTTGCACAAGTTAAGGTTTTGATGCTTTTGTCTAAGCATTCACTTTCAGAATGTAAGCAATCGGCAAAAACTGTATTTACAAAAAATGAATGATGCCAATACTGTTCGTCTTATCAGAGATGTACAGAGTGATGGAATGAATAGTAATTTAGAGGAGAGAGGAGCGAGTCACCATCAATTTAAGACAGTGTCTGTGTGTGTCTGAGCTTGTGGGAGCATGTGTATGTGGGAATGTGTCTGTATGTGTTTACATGTGTGTCCATGACTCTGTATGTGTTTACATGTGGGTTCATGACTCTGTATGTGTTTACATGTGTGTTCATGACTCTGTATGTGTCTACATGTGGGTTCATGACTCTGTATGTGTTTACATGTGTGTTCATGACTCTGTATGTGTCTACATGTGGGTTCATGACTCTGTATGTGTCTACATGTGGGTTCATGACTCTGTATGTGTCTACATGTGTGTTCATGACTCTGTATGTGTTTACATGTGGGTTCATGACTCTGTATGTGTCTACATGTGTGTTCATGACTCTGTATGTGTTTACATGTGTGTTCATGACTCTGTATGTGTTTACATGTGGGTTCATGACTCTGTATGTGTTTACATGTGGGTTCATGACTCTGTATGTGTCTACATGTGGGTTCATGACTCTGTATGTGTTTACATGTGGGTTCATGACTCTGTATGTGTTTACATGTGGGTTCATGACTCTGTATGTGTTTACATGTGGGTTCATGACTCTGTATGTGTTTACATGTGGGTTCATGACTCTGTATGTGTCTACATGTGGGTTCATGACTCTGTATGTGTTTACATGTGGGTTCATGACTCTGTATGTGTTTACATGTGGGTTCATGACTCTGTATGTGTTTACATGTGGGTTCATGACTCTGTATGTGTCTACATGTGGGTTCATGACTCTGTATGTGTTTACATGTGGGTTCATGACTCTGTATGTGTTTACATGTGGGTTCATGACTCTGTATGTGTTTACATGTGGGTTCATGACTCTGTATGTGTCTACATGTGGGTTTATGACTCTGTATGTGTTTACATGTGGGTTCATGACTCTGTATGTGTCTACATGTGGGTTCATGACTCTGTATGTGTCTACATGTGGGTTCATGACTCTGTATGTGTCTACATGTGTGTTCATGACTCTGTATGTGTCTACATGTGGGTTCATGACTCTGTATGTGTCTACATGTGGGTTCATGACTCTGTATGTGTTTACATGTGGGTTCATGACTCTGTATGTGTTTACATGTGTGTTCATGACTCTGTATGTGTCTACATGTGGGTTCATGACTCTGTATGTGTCTACATGTGTGTTCATGACTCTGTATGTGTCTACATGTGGGTTCATGACTCTGTATGTGTCTACATGTGTGTTCATGACTCTGTATGTGTCTACATGTGTGTTCATGACTCTGTATGTGTTTACATGTGTGTTCATGACTCTGTATGTGTTTACATGTGGGTTCATGACTCTGTATGTGTTTACATGTGGGTTCATGACTCTGTATGTGTCTACATGTGGGTTCATGACTCTGTATGTGTTTACATGTGGGTTCATGACTCTGTATGTGTTTACATGTGGGTTCATGACTCTGTATGTGTTTACATGTGGGTTCATGACTCTGTATGTGTTTACATGTGGGTTCATGACTCTGTATGTGTCTACATGTGGGTTCATGACTCTGTATGTGTTTACATGTGGGTTCATGACTCTGTATGTGTCTACATGTGTGTTCATGACTCTGTATGTGTCTACATGTGTGTTCATGACTCTGTATGTGTTTACATGTGTGTTCATGACTCTGTATGTGTTTACATGTGGGTTCATGACTCTGTATGTGTTTACATGTGGGTTCATGACTCTGTATGTGTCTACATGTGGGTTCATGACTCTGTATGTGTTTACATGTGGGTTCATGACTCTGTATGTGTTTACATGTGGGTTCATGACTCTGTATGTGTTTACATGTGGGTTCATGACTCTGTATGTGTTTACATGTGGGTTCATGACTCTGTATGTGTCTACATGTGGGTTCATGACTCTGTATGTGTTTACATGTGGGTTCATGACTCTGTATGTGTCTACATGTGGGTTCATGACTCTGTATGTGTTTACATGTGGGTTCATGACTCTGTATGTGTTTACATGTGGGTTCATGACTCTGTATGTGTTTACATGTGGGTTCATGACTCTGTATGTGTTTACATGTGGGTTCATGACTCTGTATGTGTCTACATGTGGGTTCATGACTCTGTATGTGTTTACATGTGGGTTCATGACTCTGTATGTGTTTACATGTGGGTTCATGACTCTGTATGTGTCTACATGTGGGTTCATGACTCTGTATGTGTTTACATGTGGGTTCATGACTCTGTATGTGTTTACATGTGGGTTCATGACTCTGTATGTGTCTACATGTGGGTTCATGACTCTGTATGTGTTTACATGTGGGTTCATGACTCTGTATGTGTCTACATGTGGGTTCATGACTCTGTATGTGTCTACATGTGGGTTCATGACTCTGTATGTGTCTACATGTGTGTTCATGACTCTGTATGTGTCTACATGTGTGTTCATGACTCTTGTGTCTATCATGACTCTGTATGTGTCTACATGTGGGTTCATGACTCTGTATGTGTTTACATGTGGGTTCATGACTCTGTATGTGTTTACATGTGGGTTCATGACTCTGTATGTGTTTACATGTGTGTTCATGACTCTGTATGTCTCTACATGTGGGTTCATGACTCAGTATGTGTCTACATGTGTGTTCATGACTCTGTATGTGTCTACATGTGGGTTCATGACTCTGTATGTGTCTACATGTGTGTTCATGACTCTGTATGTGTCTACATGTGTGTTCATGACTCTGTATGTGTTTACATGTGTGTTCATGACTCTGTATGTGTTTACATGTGGGTTCATGACTCTGTATGTGTTTACATGTGGGTTCATGACTCTGTATGTGTCTACATGTGGGTTCATGACTCTGTATGTGTTTACATGTGGGTTCATGACTCTGTATGTGTTTACATGTGGGTTCATGACTCTGTATGTGTTTACATGTGGGTTCATGACTCTGTATGTGTTTACATGTGGGTTCATGACTCTGTATGTGTACATGTGGGTTCATGACTCTGTATGTGGGTTCATGACTCTGTATGTGTTTACATGTGGGTTCATGACTCTGTATGTGTCTACATGTGGGTTCATGACTCTGTATGTGTTTACATGTGGGTTCATGACTCTGTATGTGTTTACATGTGGGTTCATGACTCTGTATGTGTCTACATGTGGGTTCATGACTCTGTATGTGTTTACATGTGGGTTCATGACTCTGTATGTGTTTACATGTGGGTTCATGACTCTGTTCATGTGTTTACATGTGGGTTCATGACTCTGTATGTGTTTACATGTGTGTTCATGACTCTGTACATGTGTTTACATGTGGGTTCATGACTCTGTATGTGTCTACATGTGGGTTCATGACTCTGTATGTGTCTACATGTGGGTTCATGACTCTGTATGTGTCTACATGTGG
The DNA here is from genome assembly GCF_023373465.1 of Oncorhynchus keta. Taxonomy (NCBI): domain Eukaryota; kingdom Metazoa; phylum Chordata; class Actinopteri; order Salmoniformes; family Salmonidae; genus Oncorhynchus; species Oncorhynchus keta. Next base: position 10,390,231 of record NC_068425.1, on the reverse strand, counting down.
TTCATGACTCTGTATGTGTCTACATGTGTGTTCATGACTCTGTATGTGTCTACATGTGGGTTCATGACTCTGTATGTGACTTTACATGTGGGTTCATGACTCTGTATGTGTTTACATGTGGGTTCATGACTCTGTACATGTGTTTACATGTGTTTACATGTGTTCATGACTCTGTATGTGTTTACATGTGTGTTCATGACTCTGTATGTGTTTACATGTGGGTTCATGACTCTGTATGTGTCTACATGTGGGTTCATGACTCTGTATGTGTACATGTGGGTTCATGACTCTGTATGTGTTTACATGTGGGTTCATGACTCTGTATGTGTTTACATGTGGGTTCATGACTCTGTATGTGTCTACATGTGGGTTCATGACTCTGTATGTGTTTACATGTGGGTTCATGACTCTGTATGTGTTTACATGTGGGTTCATGACTCTGTATGTGTTTACATGTGGGTTCATGACTCTGTATGTGTCTACATGTGGGTTCATGACTCTGTATGTGTTTACATGTGGGTTCATGACTCTGTACTCTGTGTTTACATGTGGGTTCATGACTCTGTATGTGTTTACATGTGGGTTCATGACTCTGTATGTGTCTACATGTGGGTTCATGACTCTGTATGTGTTTACATGTCTACATGTGGGTTCATGACTCTGTATGTGTCTACATGTGGGTTCATGACTCTGTACATGTGTCTACATGTGGGTTCATGACTCTGTATGTGTCTACATGTGTGTTCATGACTCTGTATGTGTCTACATGTGGGTTCATGACTCTGTATGTGTCTACATGTGGGTTCATGACTCTGTATGTGTTTACATGTGGGTTCATGACTCTGTATGTGTTTACATGTGTGTTCATGACTCTGTATGTGTCTACATGTGGGTTCATGACTCTGTATGTGTCTACATGTGTGTTCATGACTCTGTATGTGTCTACATGTGGGTTCATGACTCTGTATGTGTCTACATGTGTGTTCATGACTCTGTATGTGTCTACATGTGTGTTCATGACTCTGTATGTGTTTACATGTGGGTTCATGACTCTGTATGTGTTTACATGTGGGTTCATGACTCTGTATGTGTTTACATGTGGGTTCATGACTCTGTATGTGTCTACATGTGGGTTCATGACTCTGTATGTGTTTACATGTGGGTTCATGACTCTGTATGTGTTTACATGTGGGTTCATGACTCTGTATGTGTTTACATGTGGGTTCATGACTCTGTATGTGTTTACATGTGGGTTCATGACTCTGTATGTGTTTACATGTGGGTTCATGACTCTGTATGTGTTTACATGTGGGTTCATGACTCTGTATGTGTCTACATGTGGGTTCATGACTCTGTATGTGTTTACATGTGGGTTCATGACTCTGTATGTGTTTACATGTGGGTTCATGACTCTGTATGTGTCTACATGTGGGTTCATGACTCTGTTCATGACTCTGTATGTGTTACATGTGGGTTCATGACTCTGTATGTGTTTACATGTGGGTTCATGACTCTGTATGTGTTTACATGTGGGTTCATGACTCTGTATGTGTTCATGACATGTCTACATGTGTTCATGACTCTGTATGTGTTTACATGTGTGTTCATGACTCTGTATGTGTCTACATGTGGGTTCATGACTCTGTATGTGTCTACATGTGGGTTCATGACTCTGTATGTGTCTACATGTGTGTTCATGACTCTGTATGTGTCTACATGTGGGTTCATGACTCTGTATGTGTTTACATGTGGGTTCATGACTCTGTATGTGTTTACATGTGGGTTCATGACTCTGTATGTGTTTACATGTGTGTTCATGACTCTGTATGTGTTTACATGTGTGTTCATGACTCTGTATGTGTTTACATGTGGGTTCATGACTCTGTATGTGTTTACATGTGGGTTCATGACTCTGTATGTGTCTACATGTGGGTTCATGACTCTGTATGTGTTTACATGTGGGTTCATGACTCTGTATGTGTTTACATGTGGGTTCATGACTCTGTATGTGTCTACATGTGGGTTCATGACTCTGTATGTGTTTACATGTGGGTTCATGACTCTGTATGTGTTTACATGTGTTCATGGTTCATGACTCTGTATGTGTTTACATGTGGGTTCATGACTCTGTATGTGTCTACATGTGTGTTCATGACTCTGTATGTGTTTACATGTGGGTTCATGACTCTGTATGTGTCTACATGTGGGTTCATGACTCTGTATGTGTTTACATGTGGGTTCATGACTCTGTATGTGTCTACATGTGTGTTCATGACTCTGTATGTGTCTACATGTGGGTTCATGACTCTGTATGTGTTTACATGTGGGTTCATGACTCTGTATGTGTTTACATGTGGGTTCATGACTCTGTATGTGTTTACATGTGGGTTCATGACTCTGTATGTGTTTCTGTATGTGTATGTTTACATGTGGGTTCATGACTCTGTATGTGTTTACATGTGGGTTCATGACTCTGTATGTGTCTACATGTGGGTTCATGACTCTGTATGTGTCTACATGTGGGTTCATGACTCTGTATGTGTCTACATGTGGGTTCATGACTCTGTATGTGTCTACATGTGGGTTCATGACTCTGTATGTGTCTACATGTGTGTTCATGACTCTGTATGTGTCTACATGTGGGTTCATGACTCTGTATGTGTCTACATGTGTGTTCATGACTCTGTATGTGTCTACATGTGGGTTCATGACTCTGTATGTGTTTACATGTGTGTTCATGACTCTGTATGTGTCTACATGTGGGTTCATGACTCTGTATGTGTTTACATGTGTGTTCATGACTCTGTATGTGTTTACATGTGTGTTCATGACTCTGTATGTGTCTACATGTGGGTTCATGACTCTGTATGACTCTGTATGTGTTTACATGTGGGTTCATGACTCTGTATGTGTTTACATGTGTGTTCATGACTCTGTATGTGTCTACATGTGTGTTCATGACTCTGTATGTGTTTACATGTGGGTTCATGACTCTGTATGTGTTTACATGTGGGTTCATGACTCTGTATGTGTTTACATGTGGGTTCATGACTCTGTATGTGTTTACATGTGTGTTCATGACTCTGTATGTGTCTACATGTGTGTTCATGACTCTGTATGTGTCTACATGTGGGTTCATGACTCTGTATGTGTTTACATGTGGGTTCATGACTCTGTATGTGTTTACATGTGGGTTCATGACTCTGTATGTGTTTACATGTGTGTTCATGACTCTGTATGTGTTTACATGTGTGTTCATGACTCTGTATGTGTTTACATGTGTGTTCATGACTCTGTATGTGTCTACATGTGGGTTCATGACTCTGTATGTGTCTACATGTGTGTTCATGACTCTGTATGTGTCTACATGTGGGTTCATGACTCTGTATGTGTCTACATGTGGGTTCATGACTCTGTATGTGTCTACATGTGTGTTCATGACTCTGTATGTGTCTACATGTGGGTTCATGACTCTGTATGTGTCTACATGTGTGTTCATGACTCTGTATGTGTCTACATGTGGGTTCATGACTCTGTATGTGTCTACATGTGGGTTCATGACTCTGTATGTGTCTACATGTGGGTTCATGACTCTGTATGTGTTTACATGTGGGTTCATGACTCTGTATGTGTTTACATGTGGGTTCATGACTCTGTATGTGTTTACATGTGGGTTCATGACTCTGTATGTGTCTACATGTGTGTTCATGACTCTGTATGTGTTTACATGTGAGTTCATGACTCTGTATGTGTTTACATGTGTGTTCATGACTCTGTATGTGTTTACATGTGGGTTCATGACTCTGTATGTGTTTACATGTGTGTTCATGACTCTGTATGTGTCTACATGTGGGTTCATGACTCTGTATGTGTCTACATGTGTGTTCATGACTCTGTATGTGTTTACATGTGGGTTCATGAGTCTGAACAGACATACGGTCTCAACCTTTAAGTCTTTATTGAGGACTCATCTCTTTAGTAGGTCCTATGATTGAGTGTAGTCTGGCTGAGGAGTGTGATGGTGAACGGAAAGGCACTGTAGCAATGAACCAACCTTGCTGTGTCTGCCTGGCCGGTTCCCCTCTCTCCACTGGGATTCTCTGCCTCTAACCCTATTAGTCACTGGCTTACTGGTGCTCTTCCATGCCGTCCCTAGGAGGGGTACGTCACTTGAGTGGGTTGAGTCACTGATGTGATCTTCCTGTTTGGGTTGGTGCCCCCCCCCCTTGAGTTGTGCCGTGGCGGAGATCTTTGTGGGCTATACTCGGCCTTGTCTCAGGATGGTAAGTTGGTGGTTGAAGATATCCCTCTAGTGGTGTGGGGGCTGTGCTTTGGCAAAGTGGGTGGGGTTATATCCTGCCTGTTTGGCCCTGTCCGGGGGTATCGTCGGACGGGGCTACAGTGTCTCCCGATCCCCTCCTGTCTCAGCCTACAGTATTTATGCTGCAATAGTTTATGTGTCGGGGGCTAGGGTCAGCCTGTTATATCTGGAGTATTTCTCCTGTCTTATCCAGTGTCCTGTGTGAATTTAAGTATGCTCTCTCTAATTCTCTCTTTCTCTCTCTCTCTCCTTTCTTTCTTTCTTTCTTTCTCTCTCTCGGAGGAGCTGAGCCCTAGGACCATGCCTCAGGACTACCTGGCCTGATGATTCGTTGCTGTCCCCAGTCCACCTGGCCGTACTGCTGCTCCAGTTTCAACTCTTCTGCCTGCGGCTATGGAGCCCTGACCTGTTCATGGACGTGCTACCTGTCCCAGACTTGATGTTTTCAACTCTCTAGAGACAGCAGGAGCGGTAGAGATACTCTGAATGATCTGCTATGAAAAGCCAACTGACATTTACTCCTGAGCTGCTGACCTGTGGCACCCTCAACAACCACTGTGATTATTATTATTTGGCCCTGCTGGTCATCTATGAACGTTTGAACACCTTGGCCATGTTCTGTTATAATCTCCACCCGGCACAGCAAGAACAGGACTGGCCACCCCTCAGCCTGGTTCCTCTCTAGGTTTCTTCCAAGGTTCTGGCCTTTCTAGGGAGTTTTTCCTAGCCACCGTGCTTCTACATCTGCATTGCTTGCTGTTTGGGGTTTTAGGCTGGGTTTCTGTACAGCACTTCGAGATATCAGCTGATGTAAGAAGGGCTTTATAAATCAATTTGATTTGATTTGTATGTGTTTTCATGTGTGTTCATGAATCTCTATGTGTTTGCATGTGTGTCATTTTGAACAACCCCCTGCTGGACACAGATAGTGCCATTGTCTCTTGTCACACTCTGGAGAAACAAGGGACTGTATATAACAGCTAATTGTATATTAAGGGAATGGACATACCTTATCATTGTAGGCGATGCTGAACATACCTTGTAAGGTCTGCAGCCTGAATAACAATGTTCCCTTGCTGTTTGTTGATCAGGCCTCTGGACCACAAAGGGAAGTGCTGCCAAAGCTGCAAAATGCCATCCAACACTGGCATGAATGGCTTAGCTAGACGTGGCTCTATGCCAACACATCCCCCTTATCTCTATCTATCTACACACATACTGGCAGACATACACACTGTTGTGTTGTATGACATACAAACACACACACAAATACAAACATGCATGCACGCACACACACACACATTTTTTCAGACGCTCATATCTCCATAGAGAGAACATGGCAAACTTGGGGATTTAGCCAGGGTGTCTGTCTGGGGTGAAGTTGAAGTGGAGATGCTTCTTTCTCCTCTGAGTTTGAAGACTTTCCTGGAGTTGCTGTGAATGCCAACAGGAGATAAGAACAAACAGGAGAGACATTTCACGATGCTGGGGCCAGACGAGACGAGGTGGGCGGGAGGCAGACACACTCCTGTTTCAGCAGCATCCAGCCTGAGTGTGTGTGCTCACGGCTTCATTGGCCTGATTAGGGACAGCTCAGTGGCTTCTTCCTTCCGTACCACTGAACTGCCCCTCTCCCTGTTTCTCCCTGTTTCCTCCACATCTCTCTCTCTCTACTTATCTCTCCCTGTCTCTCTCTCTAGTTATCTCGCCCTGTCTCTCTCTCTCTCTCTCTACTTATCTCTCCCTGTCTCTCTCTCTCTCTATATCGCTCCCTGTCTCTCTCTCTAGTTATCTCTCCCTGTCTCTCTCTTTCTAGTTATCTCTCCCTGTCTCTCTCTCTCTAGTTATCTCTCCCTGTCTCTCTCTAGTTGTCTCTCCCTGTCTCTCTCTCTCTAGTTATCTCTCCCTGTCTCTCTCTCTCTTACTTATCTCTCCCTGTCTCTCTCTCTCTCCCTCTGCTGCTGCATTTTCTCTTCAACTATAATAGCATTTTTATAAGTGTGGGTGTGCGTGTGCATATGTGTGTGCCTGTGTGTGTCTGTGTGTCATACCTTTGCCTCTGTACGGTAATTGACAGCAGGTCTCACCATGCCAAGTTCATCTGGGTTTATTAATATTCTGGAACATCAGCTCGTTGGTTACCATGACGTCAGCATCTCTGTGGAAACACATTGGGTTCAGGGTCTGACAGACACTCGATCTGGACTTCACATCACCATGGTGGGAGAATGTTTGGAATCAAAGCATTACCTAGCTCCTCTTTCCTATGTCTTGTCAGTGTATTCCTAATCCCTGTATAGAGGGCTGTTTGTTTAGTCTGGGTTTGTGTCTTTTAGAGGAACGGTTTATCATTGTTGTTGCTTCATGATGATTTTGATGTCTGAAAAGTTCACAGGGCTGTGTGGTTAACCACCTGGATTTAACCACAAGATATCCTCAGAAATTACACCTAGGACCAGCCCATACTCCTACACCAGCTCATATCAGAACACCAGCCAACAGTGACAGTAGCTAACAGTAGCTTCCTACTATACAGCAGGGATCAACTAGATTCATCCACAGGCCGATTTTGTTTCTTTAGTGGATGGCCTGAGGGACGTAATTACATATAAAACTTCTGGTTTTATTGCTATCTTGAGTTACCTGGGGTGGCAGAGAGTAACATTTAGTCATTACTCTATTTAACACGGTGTGTTTCCCAGCCTCTGTTCTGGACCTGGGGGCTGTGAAGAGACCTCTGGTTGCATGTCTTGTGTTGTACCGATGAGTGTCTGAACTGTGTGCCAACTGCTTGAACTGACAGTTCGGTACCTTTAACACATCAATGCCTCGCACAAAATCCAATACTGAAGAAGTTGATTTCTCCTCAACTTTGAACCAGAAGAGATTGACATGCATGTCATTAACATTTGCCCTCCGTGTACATCTAAGTGGAATACGTGCTGCTCTATTCTGGACCAACTGCAATTTGCCTGTGTCCTTCTTTGCCGCACCTGAACACACAACTAGACAGTAGGTCCAGGTGAGATAAAACTAGGGCCTGTAAGACCTGTCTGGTTGACTGAGATGTGAAGAAAGCAGAGAAACACCTTATCATGGACCTCTTCCCATTTTAATAACCATGGAGTCTATATGTTTTGGCCATGATAGCTTGCTATCTAGGGTGACACCCAGCAGTTTAGTCTCTTCAACTTGCTCAATAGCCACTTTCATTCAATAATAGATCTATTTGAGGTTTAGGGTTGAGCGAGACATTTGTCACAAAAATTATGCTTTTCGTTTTTGGGGTATTTAGCACCAGCCTGCTGCTAGTTACCCATTCTAAAACTGACTGGGGCTCTATGTTAAGGGTGTCAGTTATTTATTTTACTGTTGCAGTCAACGTGTATACTATTGAGTCGTCAGCGTCCATGGACACACAGGCTTTATTCAAGGCCAGTGGAAGGTCATTAGTAAACACAGAAAACAATAATGGTCCAAGCCGGCTGCCCTGCGGTACACCACACTCAACCGAATTTGTTTTAGAGAGGCTTCCATTAAAGAAAACCCTCTGTGTCATATTGGATAGGTAACATCTATCCATGATAAGGCAGAGGATGTTAATCCATAACACCTACATTTTTCAGCAATATGCTATGATCAATGGTATCAAAGCCTGCACTGAGGTCTAACAAAACAGCTCCCACAATCTTCTTGTTATCCATTTCTTTCAACCAATCATAGGTAATTTGTGTCAGTGCTGAGCATGGTGAGTGCTCTTCCCTATAAGCATGCTGAAAGTCTTTTGTTAATTTGGTTTCTGTAAAATAACATTCTATTTAAAAAAAAAGTTTGCTAAGCAAAATTTTAGAAAAGGCTGTTGCGCAGCAACTCACTGCCTTCCTGAAGACAAACAATGTATGCAAAATGCTTCAGTCTGGTTTTAGACCACATCATAGCACTGAGACTGCACTTGTGAAGGTGGTAAATGACCTTTTAATGGCATCAGACCGAGGCTCTGCATCTGTCTTCGTGCTCCTAGACCTCAGTGCTGCTTTTGATACCATCGATCACCACATTCTTTTGGAGAGATCGGAAACCCAAATTGGTCTACATGGACAAGTTCTGGCCTGGTTTAGATCTTATCTGTCGGAAATATATCAGTTTCCGGCTACCCGGATAAAGCACTAAATAAACTTCAGTTAGTGCTAAATACGGCTGCTAGAATCCTGACTAGAACCCCCAAAAATTATCATATTACTCCAGTACTAGTCTCCCTCCAGTGCTAATCTTACTCCTTCCTGTCAAGGCAAGGGCTGATTTCAAGGTTTTACTGCTAACCTACAAAGCATTACATGGGCTTGCTCCTACCTATCTCTCTGATTTGGTCCTGCCATACATACCTACACGTACGCTACGGGCACAAGACGCAGACCTCCTAATTGTCCCTAGAATTTCTAAGCAAACAGTTGAAGGCAGGGCTTTCTCCTATAGAGCTCCATTTTTATGGAATGGTCTGCCTACCTATGTGAGAGACGCAAACTCGGTCTCAACCTTTAAGTCTTTATTGAAGACTCATCTCTTCAGTGGGTCATATGATTGAGTGTAGTCTGGCCCAGCAGTGTGAAGGTGAACGGAAAGGCTCTGGAGCAACGAACCGCCCTTGCTGTCTCTGCCTGGCCGGTTCCCCTCTTTCCACTGGGATTCTCTGCCTCTAACCCTATTACAGGGGCTGAGTCACTGGCTTACTGGTGCTCTTTCATGCCTTCCCTAGGAGGGGTGCGTCACTTGAGTGGGTTGAGTCACTGATGTGATCGTCCTGTCTGGGTTGTGCCGTGGCGGAGATATTTGTGGGCTATACTTGGCCTTGTCTCAGAATGGTAAGTTGGTGGTTGAAGGTATCCCTCTAGTGGTGTGGGGGCTGTGCTTTGGCAAAGTGGGTGGGGTTATATCCTTCCTGTCTGGCCCTGTCCGGGGGTATCATTGGATGGGGCCACAGTGTCTCCTGACCCCTCCTGTCTCAGCCTCCAGTATTTATGCTGCAGTAGTTTATGTGTCGGGGGGCTGGGGTCAGTTTGTTATATCTGGAGTACTTCTCCTGTCTTATCCAGTGTCCTGTGTGAATTTAAGTATGCTCTCTCTAATTCTCTCTTTCTTTCTCTCTCTCGGAGGACCTGAGCCCTAGGACCATGCCTCAGGACTACGTTGTCACGTTATGACCTTAGTTCTTTTGTTATGTCTTTGTTTTAGTTTGGTCAGGGCGTGAGTTGGGGTGGGTAGTCTATGTTCTTTTTTCTATGTTGTGTTTATTTGTTTGGCCTGGTATGGTTCTCACTCAGAGGCAGGTGTCGTTCGTTGTCTCTGATTGAGAATCATACTTAGGTAGCCTTTTTCCACCTGTGTTTTGTGGGTGATTATTTCCTGTTTTGTGTCTTCACCAGACAGGACTGTTTTGTTGTCGTTTCGTTCTTTCACTTTGTTGTTTTTTTATTCAGTGTTCAGTTGATTTATTAAATATTAAAATGGACACATACCACGCTGCGCATTGGTCCGATCTTGACTACTCTTCCTCAGATGACGAGGAGAATCGTTACATACCTGGCATAATGGATGACTCCTTGCTGTCCCCAATCCACCTGGCCGTGCACCTTTCCTAGCCACCGTGCTTCTACACCTGCATTGCTTGCTATTTGGGGTTTTAGGCTGGGTTTCTGTACAGGTATCAGCTGATGTACGAAGGGCTATATAAATACATTTGATTTGATTTGATATGTATGCGTGTGATTGGTTCCCCACTGTACTCATTCAACTGGATGCATGTCAGAAGCAGTCACAAGCTTTTACCATGGATCTGGGTAAGGTGAAATACAAGGCAGTACACTAACCATCTTCCCCTCCCAGTGAGGAAGAGCAGAGTGTCCTACTCTCAGCAGATTAGGCAGACAAACCTGTCCTGCATATTAACGTCACACAAGATCAGACATGGTTTTAATTGCGCCATAATTAGTCCCCACAACACTGTCAGACACCTGGGCAACTCTTTCTCTCTCCATAGAGGTCCAGGGTGTATGTTGAAGTGTATAACTAGGGAGAAACCTAAAATGCCCAAAGGTACTAAATAAGGATGCTTCCTAAATGGAAGCCTATTCCCTACATAGTGCACTACTTTTGACCAGATCCCATAGGGGCCCTATGGTGCACTATAAACAAAATAGGGTGCCATTTGGGACGCAGCCCAACTCCCTTCAGAGGACATGATGAGGCATCAATTATGTTTTAGGTTGTGTACAGTAAATGTCTGTTCTTTATCTGCTGTTATGGATGTTCAAGTATTCTTTCTCCATCCAACACATATGGCTGTTAATCCAATAGATCTGTTCCCCCTCAATGATGTCTCAGACAATTAAAAACAAGCCCAAACACTGATTTGTTGCATACCTTAATGATGAAATAGAAACCTGTCTTTCATTATAAGCTTGAGTGAATGGCTCCCTGGCGTGTGACACTATGAGAGATTAGATATTGAATATTCTCATAACATTCCCCCTAACCACCACTTCATCCTCAATCTCGCCTGAGGAGAATCATCCCACCACTCCCCATCTTCATGTGTGTGTGTGTGTGTGTGTGTGTGTGTGTGTGTGTGTGTGTGTGTGTGTGTGTGTGCGTGTGCGTGTGTGTGTGTGTGTGTATTCCCAGAAAACAAATGGAAGAATAATGAATATGCAGGTAGAAAATCAATACTTGTATCGGTCAATCTTTAACTTTCTGGGGTGATGATAAGGTTGACAGGGGTGGATCTCCTGACTAATTCAGACACAAACACATACATATATAAAAGGATCGTTTTAATTAGCAGGAATGTACTCGGTGGTGGAAAGAAGAACTAGGCACTAAAGCGTAGGCTAATTCATCCCCACAGTCTGTGTTTTCATTACTAAACCACCTCAGGGACCAGCTCAGGTCTGCCTTCACTTTGTTGTGTTCATCTGTTAGGAAACAATCTAGTTCGGCTGGAACATGTAAGAGGCAACAAGGGAAAGTTCTCTAGATTAATATTCTGGTGGAGGATTTTCATCTCAAGACGTGCAATTTGGCTGGCATATACTGGCTGGCATATACTGGCTGGAATATACTGGCTGGCATATACTGGCTGGCATATACTGGCTGGCATATACTGGCTGGAATATACTGGCTGGAATATACTGGCTGGCATATATTGGCTGGCATATACTGGCTGGAATATACTGGCTGGCATATACTGGCTGGCATATACTGGCTGGAATATACTGGCTGGCATATACTGGCTGGAATACACTGGGATGAATCATGCTTCACCATCTGACAGTCCGTTGGATGAATCTGGGTTTGGTAGATGCCGGGAGAATGCTTCCTGCTGAATGCATAGTGCCAACTATAAAGATTGGTGGAGGAGGAATAATGGTCTGGGCCTGTTTTACATGGTTCGGGCTAGGCCCCTTACTTCCAGTGAAGGGGAATCGTGACGCTATAGCAAACAATGACATTCTAGATGATACTGTGCTTCCAATTTTGAGGCAACTGTTTGGGGAAGTCCCTTTCCTGTTTCAGCATGACGATTCCCCCATGCACAAAGCGAGGGCAATACAGAAACGGTTTGTCGAGATCGGTGTGGAAGAACTTGACTGGCCTGTACAGAGCCCTGACTTCGACCCCATCGGACACCTTTGGGATGAATAGGAACGCGGATTGCGAGCCAGGCCTTATCGTCCAACATCAGTGCCCAACCTCACTAATGCTCTCGTGGCTGAATGATCCAACATCTAGAAGAGTGGATGCTGTTATAGCAGCAAAGGGGGGACCAACCCCACATGAATTCCCATGATTTTGGAATGAGATGTTCGATGAGCAGGTGTCCACATACTTTTGGCCCTGCAGTGAGTGACTAGACCTCCTTTATGGACACCATCCGATAGTAATTGGGCATGAATGTATACAATCCAGATCACCAGACAGTGAGTTGTCTGTATGAATAATGTCAGATGGCAATTCAGATAACACACCATGTATGTCTCACAGTGGTTGTTATTAACAGCATGAGAGGGGAGTAAGTGAAGTATGCAGAGGCAGAGTGGAGAGGGAGAACTAACAAAGGTACTTCTAATCCCCCTGGCTTCTCCTCAGTAAAGGCCAACTGACTGATCAGATTGCTGAAATAGATGCCAGACATTCGGCTGTAAAAAAAACTCTCCTTCACATCACAAGCCTGGGAAATGCCTGTGAGTGTATGGAGATACAGAGGAACCCAGAGCAAAGTTTTAGTTTATATTAGAGGTATACCGATTATGATTTTTCAACGCCGATACCGATACCGATAAATCGGCCGAATTTAAAAATGTATTTGTAATTTGTAATAATGACAATTACGACAAAACAATTACAACAATTACAACAATACTGAATGAACACTTATTTTAACTTAATATAATACATCAATAGAATAAATGGAGCCTCAAATAAATAATGAAACATGTGCAATTTGGTTTAAATAATGCAGAAACAAAGTGTTGGAGAAGAAAGTAAAAGTGCAATATGTGCCATGTATGAAATCTAACGTTTAAGTTCATTGCTCAAAACAGGAGAACATATGAAAGCTGGTGGTTCCTTTAACATGAGTCTTCAATATTCCCAGGTAAGAAGCTTTAGGTTTTAGTTATTATATGAATTATAGGACTATTTCTCTCTATACCATTTGTATTTCATATACCTTTGACTACTGGATGTTCTTATAGGCACTTTAGTATTGCCAGTGTAACAGTATAGCTTCTGTCTCTCTCCTCGCCCCTACCTGGGCTCGAACCAGGAACACATCGACAACAGCCACCCTCGAAGCAGCGTTACCCATGAAGAGCAAGGCGAATACCTACTCCAAGTCTCAGAGCGATTGACGTTTGAAACGCTATTAGCGCTAACTAGCTAGCCATTTCACATCGGTTACACCAGCCTCATCTAGGGAGTTGATGGGATTGAAGTCATAAACAGCGCAATGGTTGAAGCACAGAAAAGAGCTGCTGGCAAAATGCACAAAAGTGCTGTTTGAATGAATGCTTACGAGCCTGCTGGTGCCTACCACCACCCAGTCAGACTGCTCTATCAAATCATAGACTTAATTATAACATAATAACACAGAAATACGAGCCTGAGGTCATTAATATGGTCAAATCCGCTTGTGGGACATTTATTTTGAAGGCACGTACAAGTAACAACTGCACGAGGAAAGACAGTGACTGACAGGCTGACACATGTCACAGTTACAAATAGTAGCTAGCTAGAAATTGCACAAAAAAAATAGTTTTTCAAAGATTTCAAAGGAAAGGAAAGTAGACAATGAAGAAGAGGACTGGCCACCCCACATATGCTCTCTCTAATTCTCTCTTTCTTTCTCTCTCTCGGAGGACCTGAGCCCAAGGACCGTGCCCCAGGATGACCTGACATGATGACACCCTGCTGTCCCCAGTCCACCTGACTGTGCTGCTGCTCCAGTTTCAACTGTTCTGCCTTGTTATTATTCGACCATGCTGGTCATTTATGAACATTTGAACATCTTGGCCATGTTCTGTTATAATCTACACCCGGCACAGCCAGAAGAGGACTGGCCACCCCACATAGCCTGGTTCCTCTCTAGGTTTCTTCCTAGGTTTTGGCCTTTCCAGGGAGTTTTTCCTAGCCACCGTGCTTCTACACCTGCATTGCTTGCTGTTTGGGGTTTTAGGCTGGGTTTCTGTACAGCACTTTGAGATATCAGCTGATGTACGAAGGGCTATATAAAAAAATGATTTGATTTGATGTAGGGTGTTTTTTTTTGGCCTTTTTGCATATCAGATGTACAGCCTTGTCACAGCCTTCATGGTAAAATTACTCAAGTAGAAGCCAACAATCTCACCCACCTTCCCACACTACTAGTCTGTTCCCTATCAGATTACCAGCGGGAGAAGTATACTTCGCTGCTGTGTGCATTGAACGGTGAGTTTTATTGTCGTTTTGAGGATTTCAAAGTGTTGGAAAATGACATGCTGTTGTTTTCCTCTCCTTTCACCTTCAATGTGGATAACGCTCCCACTGACCTGCAACTTATCAATCTTCAGTCTGATGCAGTGATTGGAGAACTACTCCAAACAATGTCACTGACGAGGTTCTATGCATCTCTTGATGAACAAAACTTTCCAATGATTAGGAGTCATGCTCAGAAGACGTTTCTAGTGTTTGGGTCAACCTATGTATGTGAACAGACATTTTCAGTGATGAAATATAGCAAGTCAAGGCACAGATCATCTCTTACTGACTCACCGACAGAAACTATACCTGACTTCACTGCTCTAGTCAATGCCCATCAGAGACTTTTTAATTTTTTTTATTTTTTATTTCACCTTTATTTAACCAGGTAGGCTAGCTGAGAACAAGTTCTCATTTGCAACTGCGACCTGGCCAAGATAAAGCATAGCAGTGTGAACAGACAACACAGAGTTACACATGGAGTAAACAATTAACAAGTCAATAACACAGTAGAAAAAAAGGGGAGTCTATATACAATGTGTACAAAAGGCATGAGGAGGTAGGCGAATAATTACAATATTGCAGATTAACACTGGAGTGATAAATGATCAGATGATCATGTACAGGTACAGATATTGGTGTACAAAAAAGCAGAAAAGTAAATAAATAAAAACTGTGGGGATGAGGTAGGTGAAAATGGGTGGGCTATTTACCAATAGATTATGTACAGCTGCAGCGATCGGTTAGCTGCTCAGATAGCTGATGTTTGAAGTTGGTGAGGGAGATAAAAGTCTCCAACTTCAGCGATTTTTGCAATTCGTTCCAGTCACAGGCAGCAGAGTACTGGAACGAAAGGCGGCCGAATGAGGTGTTGGCTTTAGGGATGATCAGTGAGATACACCTGCTGGAGCGCGTGCTACGGATGGGTGTTGCCATCGTGACCAGTGAACTGAGATAAGGGGGAGCTTTACCTAGCATGGCCTTGTAGATGACCTGGAGCCAGTGGGTCTGGCGACGAATATGTAGCGAGGGCCAGCCGACTAGAGCATACAAGTCGCAGTGGTGGGTAGTATATAAGGTGCTCTAGTGACAAAACGGATGGCACTGTGATAAACTGCATCCAGTTTGCTGAGTAGAGTGTTGGAAGCGATTTTGTAGATGACATCGCCGAAGTCGAGGATCGGTAGGATAGTCAGTTTTACTAGGGTAAGCTTGGCAGCGTGAGTGAAGGAGGCTTTGTTGCGGAATAGAAAGCCGACTCTTGATTTGATTTTCAATTGGAGATTTTTGATATGGGTCTGGAAGGAGAGTTTGCAGTCTAGCCAGACACCTAGGTACTTATAGGTGTCCACATATTCAAGGTCGGAACCATCCAGTGTGGTGATGCTAGTCGGGCATGCGGGTGCAGGCAGCGATCGGTTGAAAAGCATGCATTTGGTTTTACTAGCGTTTAAGAGCAGTTGGAGGCCACGGAAGGAGTGTTGTATGGCAATGAAGCTCGTTTGGAGGTTAGATAGCACAGTGTCCAATGACGGGCCGAAAGTATATAGAATGGTGTCGTCTGCGTAGAGGTGGATCAGGGAATCGCCCGCAGCAAGACCAACATCATTGATATATACAGAGAAAAGAGTCGGCCCGAGAATTGAACCCTGTGGCACCCCCATAGAGACTGCCAGAGGACCGGACAGCATACCCTCCGATTTGACACACTGAACTCTGTCTGTAAAGTAATTGGTGAACCAGGCAAGGCAGTCATCCGAAAAACCGAGGCTACTGAGTCTGCCGATAAGAATCTGGTGATTGACAGAGTCGAAATCCTTGGCAAGGTCGATGAAGACGGCTGCACAGTACTGTCTTTTATCGATGGAGGTTATGATGTCGTTTAGTACCTTGAGTGTGGCTGAGGTGCACCCGTGACCGGCTCGGAAACCAGATTGCATAGCGGAGAAGGTACGGTGGGATTCAAGATGGTCAGTGACCTGTTTGTTGACTTGGCTTTCGAAGACCTTAGATAGGCAGGGCAGAATGGATATAGGTCTGTAACAGTTTGGGTCCAGGGTGTCTCCCCCTTTGAAGAGGGGGATGACTGCAGCAGCTTTCCAATCCTTGGGGATCTCAGACGATATGAAAGTGAGGTTGAACAGGCTGGTAATAGGGGTTGCGACAATGGCGGCGGATAGTTTCAGAAATAGAGGGTCCAGATTGTCAAGCCCAGCTGATTTATACGGGTCCAGGTTTTGCAGCTCTTTCAGAACATCTGTTATCTGGATTTGGGTAAAGGAGAACCTGGAGAGGCTTGGGCGAGGAGCTGTGGGGGGGCCGGAGCTGTTGGCCGAGGTAGGAGTAGCCAGGCGGAAGGCATGGCCATCCGTTGAGAAATGCTTGTTGAAGTTTTCGATAATCATGGATTTGTCTGTGGTGACCGTGTTCCCTAGCCTCAGTGCAGTGGGCAGCTGGGAGGAGGTGCTCTTGTTCTCTATGGACTTCACAGTGTCCCAGAACTTTTTGGAGTTGGAGCTGCAGGATGCAAACTTCTGCCTGAAGAAGCTGGCCTTAGCTTTCCTGACTGACTGCGTGTATTGGTTCCTGACTTCCCTGAACAGTTGCATATCGCGGGGACTGTTCGATGCTATTGCAGTCCGCCACAGGATGTTTTTGTGCTGGTCGAGGGCAGTCAGGTCTGGAGTGAACCAAGGGCTGTATCTGTTCTTAGTTCTGCATTTTTTGAACGGAGCATGCTTATCTAAAATGGTGAGGAAGTTACTCTTAAAGAATGACCAGGCATCCTCAACTGACGGGATGAGGTCAATGTCCTTCCAGGATACCCGGGCCAGGTCGATTAGAAAGGCCTGCTCACAGAGAAGTGTTTTAGGGAGCGTTTGACAGTGATGAGGGGTGGTCGTTTGACTGCGGCACCGTAGCGGATACAGGCAATGAGGCAGTGGTCGCTGAGATCCTGGTTGAAGACAGCGGAGGTGTATTTGGAGGGCCAGTTGGTCAGGATGACGTCTATGAGGGTGCCCTTGCTTACAGAGTTAGGGTTGTACCTGGTGGGTTCCTTGATGATTTGTGTGAGATTGAGGGCATCTAGCTTAGATTGTAGGACTGCCGGGGTGTTAAGCATATCCCAATTTAGGTCACCTAACAGAACAAACTCTGAAGCTAGATGGGGGGCAATCAATTCACAAATGGTGTCCAGGGCACAGCTGGGAGCTGAGGGGGGTCGGTAGCAGGTGGCAACAGTGAGAGACTTATTTCTGGAGAGAGTAATTTTCAGAATTAGTAGTTCGAACTGTTTGGGTATGGACCTGGAAAGTATGACATTACTTTGCATGCTATCTCTGCAGTAGACTGCAACTCCTCCCCCTTTGGCAGTTCTATCTTGACGGAAGATGTTATAGTTGGGTATGGAAATCTCTGAATTTTTGGTGGCCTTCCTGAGCCAGGATTCAGACACGGCAAGGACATCAGGGTTAGCAGAGTGTGCTAAAGCAGTGAGTAAAACACACTTAGGGAGGAGGCTTCTGATGTTGACATGCATGAAACCAAGGCTTTTTCGATCACAGAAGTCAACAAATGAGGGTGCCTGGGGACATGCAGGGCCTGGGTTTACCACCACATCACCCGCGGAACAGAGAAGGAGTAGTATGAGGGTGCGGCTAAAGGCTATCAAAACTGGTCGCCTAGAGCGTTGGGGACAGAGAATAAGAGGAGCAGGTTTCTGGGCATGGTAGAATATATTCAGGGCATAATGCGCAGACAGGGGTATGGTGGGGTGCGGGTACGGCGGAGGTAAGCCCAGGCACTGGGTGATGATGAGAGAGGTTTTATCTCTGGACATGCTGGTTGTAATGGGTGAGGTCACCGCATATGTGGGAGGTGGGACAAAGGAGGTATCAGGGATATGAGGAGTGGGACTAGGGGCTCCATTGTGAACTAAAACAATGATAACTAACCTGAGCAACAGTATACAAGGCATATTGACATTTGAGAGAGCCATACAGCGAGGCATACAGTAATCACAGGTGTTGAATTGGGAAAGCTAGCTAAAACAGTGGGTGAGACAACAGCTAATCAGCTAGCATAACAACAGCAGGTAAAATGGCATTGACTAGGCAACAGGGGCTGACAGATAAAACAAACAAGCAGAATGGAGTACCGTGATTAATGGACAGTCCAGCGTGCATCAGCTATGTAGCCAAGTGATCAGAGTCCAGGGGCAGCGGTGGATGGGGCAGAGGGGCTGGACTGGCGAGTGTTATCCAGGTTAAAAAAAACTAACAATGACTAAATAGCTTGTAGCTAGTTAGCTGGTTAGCTTCTGGAGGTTCTTGAGTGTCTTCTAAAAATTAAAAATAATAGCGATTCCGTATCACATTGGGCGAGGCAGGTTTCCGGAAGGTATAAACAAATTTTAAAAATCGGGTAGAGATAGAAAGTACATATGGGCCACTGCGATGCAGACGGTTAGCAGGCCTGTGCTAACAAGCTAACAGATTAGCAGGCCGGGTTAAACAAGGTAGTAGTTAGCGGACCTGGGCTAAACAAGCTAGCAGTTAGCATGCCGAATTAGCAAGCAGGGAGATAGCGAGGGCTAGAGAGTTAGCCTTTGGAGGACGTCGCGATGGGGTGAGTCTGTTTATTCCTCTTCATGCAGTGACATCGATAGACCGGTCGTGGGTCTGGGTATAGAAGCCCAGGAGTATGCTAGGAACACAGGAGCTCTGGCCGGGCTAGCTTCAAGCTACGTGGGTGGAAACGCTAGCCAGGAGTAATCAACCAGGGTTGTGGTTTAGCTCGATAGCTAGTTGTGAAGATCCAGCTGAAAAAAAAATGTTCCGTTTGCGGAGGGAATCCGGGGATAAAAAATAAATAGGTCCGTTATGCTCTGGTTAGCGTCGCGTTGTTCGAACTGGCGAGAGCTTTCCGAGCTAAAGGTTAGCTGATGACCGGTTAGCTGAAGACCGCTAGCATAGCTGGTGGTTAGCTGGCTAGCTTCAGTTGAGGGGTTCCGGTTCCGAAGTAAATATAAATAAATATAAATACTTTAGGAAAAGTAGCTACATTGGGTAAGGCGGATTGCAGGAGAGTATTTGGAAGCTTAGGTTTAGCAAAATGTTTTTAAAGATATGCGAAGAAAAATATCTAAAACGAAAAAGAGACGATATTTACAGAGAGACGATACGACAGGACGACTTACTGCTACGCCATCTTGGATCAATATCCACTTCACTCCTCACACTGATTGAGTAGTTTAAATGTAATGTTGAGCTCTCTTTCTTGTGTTTTTGTGCATACACATTCTGTCCGTGGTGCTGAATGCACAGTGTACTTTTCCCTCCGTGTAGTTCATTGCCTGTTAAATAATGAAAATACCTGCCAAAAGGAGAATATGGATGTGGTTTATTTCTGTGCATGTTTGTTACGTTCCCCAGTTTATGTGTTGTAGTTTGTGTATTTGCATGTGTTTATTTCAGGAAATGGCTTCCTGAAATCCATCAAGCAGCTGATTGTCGACTCCAGGGCTAATTGGAGAGCTGACCCCGCCCCCTCGTCAAGACAGCTGTCTCCAATTACCCATTCCATCTGAAGATATATAAAAGCCAGTGTTCTGTGCAGGAGGAGAGAATTTTTGCTGGAAGTAGATTTGCTAGAGTGCTTTTGCTGGAGGTAGAGAATTTTGTAGGAAAGAGATTTTGATAGAGTTTTTGCTAGAGATTTTGCTGGGAGTTCATTGCTAAGAGTTGGTATGTTTTGTGAGTTTGTTGCTCAGATAGAGCTTATTTGATGTCCTTTGTTTGTTTCTTAGTTTGTTTGTTAAATTGTTTAATATTCTGTTTCATTTGTTCCCAGGGGGGAAGGGGAAGGCACCTAGGGAGTGCTTAGGCAAGAGGCCCGCGGGCATACATATACCCGTAGCATATTCGCTGTCTCGGCACACTAGGTAAAACCTGGGCGGACCACCCCCTGTATTTTGATTAGGGCACCAGGTGGTGCTAAATTAGGTAAGTAGTGGGTAGGCAGGTAAGATAGGAGAGGGGGGCTTTGAGATTTACTTTCTTTGCTTTGGTTCTGTCCAGCCCCTTTTCCCCATATTACTGTGTAAAGGAATAAAGTCCTTGTAAATGGTACCACATTCTGTCTGTTGTCATCCTTACTCACACCTACAGTCCATACCTTTTTCACTTCACGGAGAGTTTAGTTGTAGCAGTGTGTTGCGTTCCCTCTTCATAGAGGCGTGCGTAACAATGTTAAAAAAGTAAAATAAGTAGCATATCTGGATGTGATTTACAGTAGATATATCTGTCAACACAGTCATACACATGATGTATAATCCTGTATTATGATTCTGACCCGCGATGGCAAAAATATATTCTAATGTGGCCCTCCATGGAAAATAATTGCCCATGCCTGGTCTTAACCTTTTTTTGTCCTCCATAAATACACTCCACCTAATTTGCTCTTTTGCGACTCTTTGCCCTCTGAGTGTAATTGGGAGCTTTGGATGTTGCCTGGTAGTCTGGGGCTTGTAAATAATAAAATATGTTGATTAAACGTACGATTGTAAAGCAACCAGCTGCAATCGGATTGTGAATTTGCTCAATAAAAATTCCCACACAACATTTGTGATGTGAGTTTGCTCAACATGATTATTTTGGAAGACCCGGGGTGAGAGGAGAAAACTCAGTCCTCTTGCAGCTGGACGCATTACAATTGTAAGTTACACCTTTCTTTTTACAGTGTGTGACAGCAGCAGTGACAGACACACATAGAGGAAATGTATTAAGTCAGGCCAGGACAGGGCCACAATGTGGTGAAGGAGACTGAGTGTCCACTCCCACCTCCAGCCACACACTGTCTGCTCCCCAACACCCTGTCATGTTTGGAATGTCACACAGACCAGCAGGCAGACAGGGAAGCCATGGCTGCCCTGGCCTACAGCTTGGTTTACAGGTGCATGCAGGGAAAAATAACTCAAGACGTGAAGGGTCAAACTGATGACAAAATGTTTTCCTCAGAGACGAGTACAACATGCACGTGATGTCAGCTGTCACTTTGAGTACAGTCGAAGCTTCTCTCACCCCGGGTTAAGAAGCAGCATGTGGTGACTCATTTAAATATGAACAAAACATTGTGTTTTGCTTTAGTTAATTCAGTGAGCTGTGTGTTGCCTTGTCAACCTGACTCACCTCGAAGGCAGCATGACTGTTTTGACTTTTTGATGAGGAAATAGTGCAATGATGGTGGTGGTAACCTTGACGACGTCCAATAGATGCTTATAGGCATAGCGCTAACAAGTAACCAGAGGGATCTGCCTGGAATCTCTTATGATTAACACCTGGTGAGGTTTGATACATGGCTTATTGTTCACTGTAAAAATAGAAAGACTCAAAGCACCATGATTGCGTAATGAAGCCACGAAAAGTAGTACACCTGAGCTTAGAACAGGTGTTTGGAGGGTGTTTGAATGTAAACCCAATGTAAGTGTTCTGATACACAGAAAGCGTTATAGCCTAAATAAATATAATTAATAAAACCAACTTAATATGTTGCTCAAAATGTAATTATTTTTTAATCTCCTTCCTATCTTGCCACGTGGTTCTGTTTTTAGAGGATGCTTGTTGTAAAACCTCTAGTTACTGCTAGTGGATTGAGCACTGCTCAACAATGCCTGCCAAAATGGGTTAAACTGTAAATGATCAGATACATAAATCAATGTTTTAAAATACTTCCGAAAAAGTGATCTAATTCTGCACTAGACAGGATTTGAAACACCATAATAGTGTTAAGAAGCTTTAAAGAGAGGAAACGGGGCCTCCTGAGTGGCGCAGCGGTCTAAGGCACTGCATCACAGTGCTTAAGGTGTCACTACAGACCCGGGTTCGATAAGAGGCTGCATCACAGCCGGCCACAACCGGGAGACCCATGAGGCGGCGCACAATTGGCCAAGTGTTGCCCGGGTTAGGTGAGGGGTTGGCCGGCTGGGATTTCCTTGTCCCATCGCACTTTAGTGACTCCTTGTGGCGGGCCAGGCGCCTGCAAGCTGACCTCGGTTGCCAGCTGTATGGTGTTTCCTCCGACAATTTGGTGCGACTGGCTTCTGAGTTAAGTAAGCAGTGTGGCTTGGCAGGGTCGTGTTTCGGAGGATGCATGGCTCTCAACCTTCGCCTCCCCTGAGTCTGTAGAGGAATTGCAGAGACTAACTAACAATTGGACAGAAAAAAGGGGTGAAAAGTACAACAATAAAAAGTGAGGAAATTAAACCAAAAGAGAAGATGTCTAATTGCACTAAACGAACTCGAAACACAAAAATGGTGTTTTCAACCTTTTCCGGTAGGCTCTCAGTCCCTCGCAAAGTGTTCCACAACAAATTGATTAAAAGGTGTTACAACGGGGCCTCCCGAGTGTTTTGGAGGCATGACTCGACCTTCGCCTCTCCTGAGCCTGTTGGGGAGTTGCAACGATGAGACAAGATCGTAATTGGATATCGTGAAAAAGGGGGTAAAATACAAAAAAAGGGGTGATACAACATACCATGTAATGTTTCAAAACATCTCAGGATGATGTGTTTCAAAACTCCAGCAAAGTTAAGGTTTTGTCTCCTTCTCGTTGGTGGCAGCTCAGTTGCTACTAGTTGATGTTACAAAGCACTTGATTTTAACAGCGTGAATAATTAATGGAGCTGTATTGGGGAGTTAGATCTAACATTCATCTGTTTGGGCTGAGTAATAACAAGAATAATGATCACACCCCACTGGGCACACACTGGTTGAATCAACCTGGTTTCCACAACATTTCAACAAAATTACATTGAACCAATGTGGAATAGATGTTGAATTGACATCTGTGCCCAGTGAGACAGACTAGTTACAGTGCTGCTTGTAAGTATGTGAACCCTACAGTGCCGGTCATTATTTTGGTATAAAACATACATCAAATCCTTATCTAAACCCCAATCCGTAATAAAGACATTCCAAGTAAATGACAGAAACAAACAAACAAAAATATTTTCATTGTTTATTTAACAAAAGTGGTTTATTTAACAGAAACTCAGATTTGATGTGTCCACAAATATGTGAAACCCTTCAGTCAATAGCTTGTGGCACCTCCACTAGCAGCGATAACTTGGAGTAAACATCACCTATAGCCAGTCAGTCAGTCTCTGACATCTGTTTTTGGGGATTTTTGCCCACTCCTCCTTACAGAACTCAGCCAAGTGAGGTTTGAGGGGTGTCTGGCATGCCCACTTCAGGTATTGGCACAGCATCTCAATTGGATTTAGGTCAGGACTTTGACTTGGCCAATCCAAAACACAAATCTTCTTTCTGCTGAGCCATTCTTTGGAAGATTTGCTTGAATGCTTTGGGTCGTTGTCTCGTTGGAAGACCCATTTTCGGCCCAGCTTCAGCTCCTTGACTGACGGCCTGACGTTCTGTTCAAGAATCTCCTGGTATACCTCAGAATTCATGGTTCCCTTAATTATGTGGAGTCGTCCAGGTCCAGAGGAGGAAAAGCAGCCCCAGATCTTGACATTCCCACCACCATGCTTGACTGTTGGGATAAGGTTCTTTTGGTGGTAGGCAGTGTTGGGTTTTCGCCAAACCTAGCGGTGTCGATTGTGACCAAAAATTTCAATTTTGGACTCATGGGTCCAGAGAATGGACTTCCAGAAACCTTCAGGTTTGTCCAGGTGGTCTCTGGCATAGTTAAGACAGGCAATTTGGTTCTTTTTTGGCAGCAGAGGCTTCTTCCGAGCAACCCACCCATCAATAGCATTTTGATTCAGTGTTCTTATTGTTGAAGCATGTTACCTGAGATGCAACAAGGGAGGTCTAGAAGTTATGTTTGGGTTGGCTTTCACACAATTTTTTTGTTGTTCTGCTGGCTCTTGGGGATATTTTGGAAGGGCGTCCACTCCTAGGTCGAGTTGCTGTCATGTTAAATGCTCTCCATTTGTAAAGTATTTGCAGAACAGTGGACCGATGGAGCTCAAATCTTTTTGAGAGGATGTTATAACCCCAGACTGATGTGCTCTCACTACCCTCGTCCTGATGTCCTCTGAGATCTCCTTTCATCTCCGCATGGTGTGCTTTGTATTCCCCGGGATGGGTAACACCAAACTGACCAGGTTTCTGATCTCTATTTGTCAGAATCCCGCCCAAACTCTTTCCTAACGATCTCTCCTTTTGATTGGTTCATGTGGTACCTAATTGTTTACCCACCAGATTCTACTTACCTGCTTGATTTAACCAATGCAACCTGGGGTTCACTTATTTTTGCACCTGCAGTAATTATTTTTTCATTTAGTTCTTCTACTACATGCATGCTTTTCTCTACACCAACATATGTCAGATCAAAAAGACTGGTTCTGATTAAAGGAAGATTTCATGGTAAAAACTTAAAAAATCTGTATTTGCACAAGGGGTTGACATACTTTTAAGCAGCACTGTATGTAATGTTAGTGACTGACAGCGCTGATGTCTTCTCAAACACAATGAAGAGACATGGGTCAGAGAGGTAGTCTCTTCTCCCTACAGTCAAGCTGTTGCTTTATTTGAGATTTTTAGAGTATGTGAAAATACAGTAAAATAGCCCTAACATTTGACCACTATATTTCCCACAAAGTAACATCTTAACATAACGACAACAGCAATAGCTTCAGTGAATCAAGTTGACATGATCTGAGTTGACGCATTGAATAGTGTTAAATTATTACGAAAACGGATATGTAAAGTGACTTTTTTCTAGAAAGCACTTGTGGTTCGAATGATCTGAGGAAAACTCCACACATTCTTCATGTTGTTAACTCTGTCTGGTTACAAAAGCAATGTCAAACTGACTACTGTATTTCTGTCTGTCTGACCTACTCCCATCATTTACCCACTCAATACGAGTCCCTTTTCAGCATTTCTTTTTTTACACGTTTCTATTCTCATATATGGCAACAGGAAGTATCAACTAGAGGTCGACTGATTAATCGGAATGGCCGATTAATTAGGGCCGATTTCAAGTTTTCATAACAATCGGAAATCTGTATTTTGGGCCCCGATTTGCCGATATTTTAATTTTAAAATGTTATACCTTTATTTAACTAGGCAAGTCAGTTAAGAACACATTCTTATTTTCAATGACGGCCTAGGAACGGTGGGTTAACTGCCTTGTTCAGGGGCAGAACGACAGATTTTCAACTTGTCAGCTCGGGGGAACCAATCTTGCAACCTTACAGTTAACTAGTCCAACGCAATAACGACCTGCTTCTCTCTCGTTGCACTCCACAAGGAGACTGCCTGTTACACGAATGCAGTAAGCCATGGTAAGTTGCTAGCTAGCATTAAACTTATCTCATAAAAAATAATCAATCATAATCACTAGTTAACTACACATGGTTGATGATATTACTAGATATTATCTAGCGTGCCCTGCGTTGCATATAATCTGACTGAGCATACAAGCATACAAGTATCTGACTGAGTGGTGGAAGGCAGAAGCAGGCATATAAACATTCATTCAAACAGCACTTTCGTGCGTTTTGCCAGCAAACAGAAGCAGGCATATCAACTGTTTTGCAAACAGCACTTTCGTGCGTTGTGCGTCAAGCATTGCGCTGTTTATGACTTCAAGCCTATCAACTCCCGAGATGAGGCTGGTGTAACCGAAGTGAAATGGCTAGCTAGTTAGGGCGCTAACTAGAGGGACGGAAGCTATACTGTTACACTGGCAATACTAAAGTGCCTATAAGAACATCCAATAGTCAAAGGTTAATGAAATACAAATGGTATAGATGTAAATAGTCCTATAATTCCTATAATAACTACAACCTAAAACCTTTTACCTGGGAATATTGAAGACTCATGTTAAAATGAACCACCAGCTTTCATATGTTCTCATGTTCTGAGCAAGGAACTGAAACGTTAGCTTTCTTACATAGCACATGTTGCACTTTTACTTTCTTCTCCAACATTTTTTTTTAACATTATTTAAACCAAATTGAACATGTTTCATTATTTACTTGAGGCTAAATTAATTTTATTGATGTATTATATTAAGTTAAAATAAGTGTTCATTCAGGATTGTTGAAATTGTCATTATTACAAATATTTTTTTTAATCGGCCGATTAACTGGGATCGGCTTTTTTTGGTCCTCCAATAATCGGCATCGGTATCTGCGTTGAAAAATCATAATCGTCGACCTCTAGTATCAACACAATATAGCATAGCAACAGCAACCATGTCCATTGTCCACTGAGAAGTTTCTTGTTCCATCTTCCTGATTCAACTCCTCCACTACCTTCTCCACAGAATGAAAGTCTTCTCCTCCAGCCGTCCAGTAAAGATGGCTGTTGTGCTGTCCGTGTGAAGGATTGATCCCCCAGTCAGTGCACTCCACAAACCCTACCCCAGGACCATGCAGCACTTCCTATTTCCCTCCTCTCCTCTTTCCACCCTGAGACTTCGTCTCGAGAGAACCAGTCCACTTCACCGTCCATCAGTCCAAAAAAAAAAATGTAAACAGCTCCAAAAAGATTCTCAAACACACACGAAAGCATATTTTTTCGTTTTTTGTCCTTGTTCCTCAGCAGTGCAAAACGAGAATAATAGAGGATTTCTTTAAAAAATTAAATAAAATTGAACAAAACAAAACCAATAAATAGAGTTCCTCTTTCTGTCATATATTTCTGTGTATCATACTGTACTGTATGTATATATATATATATATATATATATATATATTTGTCTTGGTGGGTCTCTACATGAGCACACAGCTCTTGGCCCGGTCCTTCTGCATGACAGGGGCAGGATCCAGGGTATCAGTCCGACCGGGCAGGGGGGGCAGGGGCAGCTGGGACACCCGTTTGAGGCCCCGGCGGGAGCTACTGCGTTTCAGCTGAGGCTTCTGTGGCCTCCGCACAGACGCCAGCGTGGTGATGTGGAACACGTCCCGTACGCTGTTCTCCGACACCTTGGAAGTGCACTCCACGTAGGCTACCGCACCTATCTGACGGGCCAACCCACTACCCTGAGGGGAGGGAGGAGAGGAGGGAGGGGTTTAGAGACCATCATCAACAACATCAAGAACATCATCATCAACAACATCAAGAACATCAACAACAACATCAAGAACATCATCATCAACAACAACATCAAGAACATCATCATCAAGAACATCATCATCAACAACATCAATAACATCACCGTCAACAACATCATCAACAACAACAAAATCAAGAACATCATCATCATCATCAACAACATCAAGAACAGCATCATCAAAAACATCATCAACAACAACAATATCAAGAACATCATCATCAACAATGTCAAGACATCATCATCAACAACAACATTAAGAACATCATCATCAACAACATCAAGAACATCATCATCATCAACATCAAGAACATCATCATCAACAACAACAACATCAAGAACATCATCATCAACAACATCAAGAACATCATCATCAACAACAACAAAATCAAGAACATCATCATCATCATCAACAACATCAAGAACAGCATCATCAAAAACATCATCAACAACAACAACATCAATAACATCATCATCAACAATGTCAAGACATCATCATCAACAACAACATTAAGAACATCATCATCAACATCAAGAACATCATCATCATCAACAACAACATCAAGAACATCATCATCAACAACATCAAGAACATCATCATCAACAACAACAAAATCAAGAACATCATCATCATTATCAACAACATCAAGAACGGCATCATCAAAAACATCATCAACAACAACAACATCAAGAACATCATCATCAACAATGTCAAGACATCATCATCAACAACAACATTAAGAACATCATCATCAACATCAAGAACATCATCATCATCAACAACAACATCAAGAACATCATCATCAACAACATCAAGAACATCATCATCAACAACTTCAAGAACACCATCATCAACAACAACATCAAGAACATCATCAACAACAACATCAAGAACATCAACAACAACAACATCAACAACATCATCATCAACATCAAGAACATCGTCATTAAGAACATCATCATCAACAACATCAAGAACATCATCATCAACAACATCAAGAACATCATCATCAACAACAACATCAAGAACATCATCATCAACAACAACATAAAGAACATCATCATCCACAACAACATCAAGAACATCATCAACAACAACAACATCAAGAACATCATCATCAAGAACATCAAGAACATCATCATCAAAAACATCATCAACAACAACATCAACAACATCAAGAACATCATCATCAAGAACATCAAGAACATCATCATCATCATCATCAACATCAAGAACATCATCATCATCATCAACATCAAGAACATCATCATCATCAACAACAACATCAAGAACATCATCATCAAAAACATCATCAACAACAACATCAAGAACATCATCATCAACAACAACATCAAGAACATCATCATCAACAACTTTAAGAACACCATCATCAACAACATCATCATCAACAACATCAATAACATCATCAACAACATCAAGAACATAATCTCATCAACAACATCCTGCTGTTGTGAATAGTATCTACTGTTCTTCTTGAGGTACAATGACAGTTAATGTGCCATAAACCTAGCACCAATGATCTCACATTACTGTAGTGAGATACAAGCAGGAGCCACAGAGATGCTGCTGGTCTAAACATCATGTCTACAGTGCAGATGCAGCTGCAGTTGAACCTGCCCTACATCTAATGAATAATCCATGACTCTCTCTCTCTCTCTGTCCCTCTCTCAGTCTCTCTCTCTTGCTCTCTGTGTCTCTCTCTCTGTCTCTCTCTCGGTCTCTCTCTCGGTCTCCCGCTCGGTCTCTGTCACTCTGTATCTCGCTCGCTCTGTATCTCTCTCTCTCTCAAATTCAAGCTGCTTTAATGGCATGAAAAACATTGTGTCAATATTGCCAAAGCAACAATGTATACAATATACATTGTAACAAAATTATAAATGATAGCAAATAATAATATAAAATGGTAGTAAATAATAATACAAAATTAAATACAAAAATAATAACAATAAAATGGTAACAGTCAATAGTAGAAATGTAATAAATATAAAATCAAATTATGGAAAATGAAACTATAACTAACTTATAACTAAATAACAGTCATCTTCTTCTTTATATCAGTACTACAACTACAATCATCATTACTACGACTACTACTACCATCACTAAACTGTTATCACTACCATTACCAGCCATATTTGGAATGATAAACATTAATAATTATAGTCATAACAATAATAGTAATAATAAGTAAGTTACTGTTTACTATGCAGATGTTATTATTCAGTGTCCCTCAGGCTATGGCAGGAAAATACATATTTGGCTGCAAGAGGAGTCATTGCTCCTTCACCCATGAGTATTCTTAATTTTTCCTCTGGGTTCAATTTGTAAAAATTTGGAATATATGTAGTCATTTCTGTGAATAATGAATCTCTTTGTGAGGAATATTTATCACAGTAAAGGAGAAAGTGCATATCTGTCTCTACCTCCCCTGTCATGCAGTGACCACATACACGCTCCTCTTTGGGTAGCCATGTCTTTTTATGTCTGCCGGTTTCTATTGCCAATCGGTGGTCACTCAGCCTGTACTTGGTAAGGATCTGTCTCTGCTTCGTATCTCTGACAGAGTAGAGATAATCAGCCAATTCATATTCTCTGTTTAAGGTCAGATAGCAATTCAGTCAGCTTTGGGATTTTGTTTCGTTTTTCCAGTATTTCCAATATCTCTCTCTCTCTCTCGCTCTCTCTCTGTTTCTCTCTCGGTCTTTCTGTCTCTTCTGCCAAGTTCTGGTGTGGCTGTTTAAAATGAGCAGAAAGCCCACCACAGGGAGCTCAGTGGGTCAGAGTTTTCCTCCAATTGTCTTGTACATGTACACTACTGTTCAAAAGTTTGGGATCACTTAGAAATGTCCTTGTTTTTGAAAGAAAATCACTTTTTTTTTGTCAATTAAAATAACATCAAATGTATCAGAAATACAGTGTAGACATTGTTAATGTTGTAAATGACTATTGTAGCTGGAAACAGCAGATTTTTTATGGAATATCTACATAGGCGTACAGAGGCCCATTATCAGCAACCATCACGCCTGTGTTCCAATGGCACGTTGTGTTTGCTAATCCAAGTTTATCAATTTAAAAGGCTAATTTATCATTAGAAAACCCTTTTGCAATTATGTTATCACAGCTGAAAACTGTTGTTCTGATTAAAGAAGCAATAAAACTGGCCTTCTTTAGACAAGTTGAGTATCTGGAACGTCAGCATTTGTAGGTTTGATTACAGGCTCAAAATGGCCAGAAACAAAGAACTTTCTTCTGAAACTTGTCAGTTTATTCTTGTTCTGAGAAATGAAGGCTATTCCATGCGAGAAATTGCGTAAGAAACTGAATATCTCGTACAACGCTGTGTACTACTCCCTGCACAGAACAGTGCAAACTGGCCCTAACCAGAATAGAAAGAGAAGTGGGAGGCCCCGGTGCACAACTGAGCAAGAAGACAAGTACATTAGCGTGTCTAGTTTGAGAAACAGCCACCTCACAAGTCCTCAACTGGCAGCTGTATTAAATAGTACCCGCAAGACACCAGTCTCAACGTCAACAGTGAAGACGTGACTCTGGGATGCTGGTCTTCTAATGTACTTGTCCTCTTGCTCAATTTTCTGATGATCAATTAGCCTTTTAAAATGATCAACTTTGATTAGCTAACACAACGTGTCATTGGTTGCTGAGTGATGGTTGCTGATAATGGGCCTCTGTATGTAGATATTCAATAACAAATCAGCCGTTTCCAGCGACAATAGTCATTTACAACATTAACAATGTCTACAGTATTTCTGATCAATTTGATGTTATTTTGATGGACAAAAAAATGTGCTTTTCTTTAAAAAACAAGGACATTTCTAAGTGACCCCAAACTTTTGAACAGTAGTGTACATGTATCTATTGTTATTCTTGAGGTACAATGACAGTTAATGTGCCATAATATATAATAATAATAATATATGCAATTTAGCAGACGCTTTTATCCAAAGCGACTTACAGTCATGTGTGCATACATTCTACATATGGGTGGTCCCGGGAATCGAACCCACTACCCTGGCGTTACAAGCGCCATGCTCTACCAACTGAGCTACAGAAGGACATAACCGAGCACCAATAATCTCACATTACTGTAGTGAGATACAAGCAGGAGCCACAGATGGATTTGGTACTGTAGATATGTGGTAGTGGTGGAGTAGGGGCCTGAGGGCACACAGTGTGTTGTGAATGATTTGTAATGTTTTTAAAATTGTATAAACTGCCTTCATTTTGCTGGACCCCAGGAAGAGTAGCCTTGGCAGCAGCTAATGGGGATCCATAATAAATACAAAAAAAATACAAAATACAGAGATGCTGCTGGTCTAAACATAATGGCTACAGTGCAGACAGTTGAATCTGCCCTACAGCTAATGAATAATCCATGACTCACTTTCTCTGTCTCTCGGTCTCTCCCTCTCTCTTTCGCTCTCTCTGTCTCTCTCTTGGTCTCTCTCTCTCTCTCTCTCTATCGCTCTGTCTCTCTCTCGCTCTATCTCTCTGTCTCTCTCTCGCGCTCTCTCTATGGTTCTCGCTCGGTCTCTCTCGCTCTCTATGGCTCTCGTGCGGTGTCTCTCTCTCGCTCTCACTGTCTCTCTCTTGGTCTCTCTCTATCGCTCTGTCTTTCCCTCTCGCTCAGTCTCGCTGTCTCTCTCTTGCTCTATCTTTCTGGCTCTCTATGGCTCTCACTCTGTCTCTCTCTCCCTCTCTGTCTCTCTTTCGCTCTCTGTTTCACTATTTCTCTCTCTCGACTCTCTCTCGACTCTCTCTCTCAATCTCTCTGTCTGTCACTCTAGCTCTCTCTCTCTCTCTCTGTCTCTCACTCTGTCTCTCTCCTCTTTCTCCTGACAAGTTCTGGTGTTGCTGTTTAAACTGAGCAGAAAGCCCACCACAGAGAGCTCATTGGGCCAGAGTTGTCCTCCCATTGTCTGGTACATGTATATGTATTGGAGACTAGAGAGAAGAAACTAACTGTCTGTCCAAAGCCTGCCTGGCACTGTGTACTGCCTGCTTCAACCCAGGTCCAGTGTTAGCAAAGCTCACTGACTGAAAGGATACATTGAATGGATGAAGTTTCAGTTTAGAATTCTATGGTACTGTATTTGCCCTCTCCTTTCTGGCTTTCTCTCCTTATTCTGCATTGGATTATGCCTGGTCCGGATGAAGTCTGTTTCCCTGTTTTACTTTGGTTCGTCTTCACACCCAGAGTCGTACGGGGACAGCCCGGCACTAATGCAGTACCAGATGAGAAGGCAGTACAATAGACCTCCAATGGCCCTCTCTGGGAATTACACTCACTCACACACAGATGGGGCCTTTCAGAACCACAGGCCTGGTGTGATCTTATCAAGACTCCTTCCTTACACAGTCACAGGAAAAGTCTCTATTAGGTGGAATCAACGATTTAGAGAAGGGAGGGAGGGAGGTAGCGAGGGAGGAGAGAGAGAGATTGAGAGGGAGGGAGAGAGATTAAGGAAGGGAGAGAGATTAAGGAAGGGAGAGAGCGAGAAAGAGAGAGATTGAGAGGGAGGGAGATAGAGCGATAGGCGAGAGATTAAGGGAGGGAGAGAGATTAAGGAAGGGAGAGAGAGAGCAAAAGAGAGAGGGGGAGATGGGCCTGACAAGCAGCAAAGCTTTATCAGATCGTGGCCAGATTCGTGTGTAATGTGTAGAGTTCACCCTCTAGGGTCACCTCACCTGTGACTCCTCAACTCTGCTACCGGAATTCAATTTGAGATCAACAACAGGATAACAAGCTGGGGGATATTGGATTAGATCAGCAAAAGTTGGTTGTTGGGAGCCTGCCTGGCGCTTGTACTGTATGTGACACAGATTCCCTTTCAATTACAGACAGGTCAGAACAGTACAGAACAGTAGCTGCCTCAGACAGAAATAGAGTATGACGTAGAACAAAAACACAATAGCCCTAACATGAGCCTCTGAAACGTTGTCCATGAGCTTAATGGTGTCCCACTCTATATTTTGTTTGTCTATTTTATTGACATGTCTTGTTTCTTTCCTGTTGCTTTTTGGGGGACATGGATCTGGTTTTTGCCCCCGTGTCCAACCACAGCCAGATCACAGCCAGCCGCAGCCAGCCCACAGCCAGCCCACAACCAGCCTACAGCCAGGTCACAGCCAGCCCACAGCCAGCCAATGCCAGCCACAGCCAGCCGCAGCCAGTTCGCAGCCAGCCACTGCCAGCCCACAGCCAGCTCACAGCTAGTTCAGAGCCAGTCCACAGCCAATCATGGAAAAGGATGTCGGTTCCCTGTGTGTATGGGGGGGAGGGGGCCCTCCACTCTGTGTATTTCAGGGAGCATTATCCTGTCCCTGGCTAAGAGGATGTGGTAGTGTTCCCTCCATCATTACCATGTCCCTGGATTAGAGGATGTGGTAGTGTTCCCTGCATCATTACCATGTCCCTGGATTAGTGGATGTGGTAGTGTTCCCTGCATCATTACCATGTCCCTGGATTAGAGGATGTGGTAGTGTTCCCTCCATCATTACCATGTCCCTGGATTACATTTACATTACATTTAAGTCATTTAGCAGACGCTCTTATCCAGAGCGACTTACAAATTGGTGCATTCACCTTATGACATCCAGTGGAACAGCCACTTTACAATAGTGCATCTAAATCTTTTAAGGGGGGTGAGAAGGATTACTTTATCCTATCCTAGGTATTCCTTAAAGAGGTGGGGTTTCAGGTGTCTCCGGAAGGTGGTGATTGACTCCGCTGTCCTGGCGTCGTGAGGGAGTGTGTTCCACCATTGGGGAGCCAGAGCAGCGAACAGTTTTGACTGGGCTGAGCGGGAACTGTACTTCCTCAGTGGTAGGGAGGCGAGCAGGCCAGAGGTGGATGAACGCAGTGCCCTTGTTTGGGTGTAGGGCCTGATCAGAGCCTGGAGGTACTGAGGTGCCGTTCCCCTCACAGCTCCGTAGGCAAGCACCATGGTCTTGTAGCGGATGCGAGCTTCAACTGGAAGCCAGTGGAGAGAGCCGAGGAGCGGGGTGACGTGAGAGAACTTGGGAAGGTTGAACACCAGACGGGCTGCGGCGTTCAGGATGAGTTGTAGGGGTTTAATGGCACAGGCAGGGAGCCCAGCCAACAGCGAGTTGCAGTAATCCAGACGGGAGATGACAAGTGCCTGGATTAGGACCTGCGCCGCTTCCTGTGTGAGGCAGGGTCGTACTCTGCGGATGTTGTAGAGCATGAACCTACAGGAACGGGCCACCGCCTTAGATTAGAGGATGTGGTAGTGTTCCCTCCATCATTACCATGTCCCTGGATTAGAGGATGTGGTAGTGTTCCCTCCATCATTACCATGTCCCTGGATTAGAGGATGTGGTAGTGTTCCCTCCATCATTACCATATCCCTGGATTAGAGGATGTGGTAGTGTTCCCTCCATCATTACCATGTCCCTGGATTAGAGGATGTGGTAGTGTTCCCTCCATCATTACCATGTCCCTGGATTAGAGGATGTGGTAGTGTTCCCTCCATCATTACCATGTCCCTGGATTAGAGGATGTGGTAGTGTTCCCTCCATCATTACCATATCCCTGGATTAGAGGATGTGGTAGTGTTCCCTCCATCATTACCATGTCCCTGGATTAGAGGATGTGGTAGTGTTCCCTCCATCATTACCATATCCCTGGATTAGAGGATGTGGTAGTGTTCCCTCCATCATTACCATGTCCCTGGATTAGAGGATGTGGTAGTGTTCCCTCCATCATTACCATGTCCCTGGATTAGAGGATGTGGTAGTGTTCCCTCCATCATTACCATGTCCCTGGATTAGAGGATGTGGTAGTGTTCCCTCCATCATTACCATGTCCCTGGATTAGAGGATGTGGTAGTGTTCCCTCCATCATTACCATGTCCCTGGATTAGAGGATGTGGTAGTGTTCCCTCCATCATTACCATGTCCCTGGATTAGAGGATGTGGTAGTGTTCCCTCCATCATTACCATGTCCCTGGATTAGAGGATGTGGTAGTGTTCCCTCCATCATTACCATGTCCCTGGATTAGAGGATGTGGTAGTGTTCCCTCCATCATTACCATGTCCCTGGATTAGAGGATGTGGTAGTGTTCCCTCCATCATTACCATGTCCCTGGATTAGAGGATGTGGTAGTGTTCCCTCCATCATTACCATGTCCCTGGATTAGAGGATGTGGTAGTGTTCCCTCCATCATTACCATGTCCCTGGATTAGAGGATGTGGTAGTGTTCCCTCCATCATTACCATGTCCCTGGATTAGAGGATGTGGTAGTGTTCCCTCCATCATTACCATGTCCCTGGATTAGAGGATGTGGTAGTGTTCCCTCCATCATTACCATGTCCCTGGATTAGAGGATGTGGTAGTGTTCCCTCCATCATTACCATGTCCCTGGATTAGAGGATGTGGTAGTGTTCCCTCCATCATTACCATGTCCCTGGATTAGAGGATGTGGTAGTGTTCCCTCCATCATTACCATGTCCCTGGATTAGAGGATGTGGTAGTGTTCCCTCCATCATTACCATGTCCCTGGATTAGAGGATGTGGTAGTGTTCCCTCCATCATTACCATGTCCCTGGATTAGAGGATGTGGTAGTGTTCCCTCCATCATTACCATGTCCCTGGATTAGAGGATGTGGTAGTGTTCCCTCCATCA
This sequence comes from Oncorhynchus keta, assembly GCF_023373465.1. NCBI lineage: Eukaryota > Metazoa > Chordata > Actinopteri > Salmoniformes > Salmonidae > Oncorhynchus > Oncorhynchus keta. The sequence continues at coordinate 10,354,122 of NC_068425.1, read as the reverse complement.
TTACCATGTCCCTGGATTAGAGGATGTGGTAGTGTTCCCTCCATCATTACCATGTCCCTGGTTAAGAGGATGTGGTAGTGTTCCCTCCATCATTACCATGTCCCTGGATTAGAGGATGTGGTAGTGTTCCCTCCATCATTACCATGTCCCTGGATTAGAGGATGTGGTAGTGTTCCCTCCATCATTACCATGTCCCTGGATTAGAGGATGTGGTAGTGTTCCCTCCATCATTACCATGTCCCTGGATTAGAGGATGTGGTAGTGTTCCCTGCATCATTACCATGTCCCTGGATTAGTGGATGTGGTAGTGTTCCCTCCATCATTACCATGTCCCTGGATTAGAGGATGTGGTAGTGTTCCCTCCATCATTACCATGTCCCTGGATTAGAGGATGTGGTAGTGTTCCCTCCATCATTACCATGTCCCTGGATTAGAGGATGTGGTAGTGTTCCCTCCATCATTACCATGTCCCTGGATTAGAGGATGTGGTAGTGTTCCCTCCATCATTACCATTTCCCTGGATTAGAGGATGTGGTAGTGTTCCCTCCATCATTACCATGTCCCTGGATTAGAGGATGTGGTAGTGTTCCCTCCATCATTACCATGTCCCTGGATTAGAGGATGTGGTAGCGTGCGATAAAAGGCCTTGTTTATCAAAGTTTGTTTTTCTATTCATTCCACCGTTTCAAAATCCCCAAATCTGCATGAATATTTCATCTCCGAGTAAAATGTGGCTCAACTCCTGAGACATAAATCCTATACATACCCACCCCCCACCCTGCCACCCCCTAAACCCGGCATATTAGAGACAGAATGCCAACCTCTGCAAAATGTCTGCTTCGGTGTGTTTCTTTGTATCGGGTAATATGTACATAATGTATGTGTGCGCGTTGATAGAGCAACTGTGGATGGCTACATCAACGCTGGGTTAAGGGTTAAAGCTAGTTTGACAATGGGTCGGCTCTGTCTCTCTCTTCTCCCCTGCGTGTCTCATTATAATTCGAAGGGTTATAACTCGTCTCCTTCCTGCTATGTTTTCCTCTTTCATTTCTTCCTCCCTCCATCCTTTCCCCACTGCTCTCCCTCTGCCCACCTGTTCGTGTGTGATGGGGATGAGGCGTTGCTTGGACAGCTCCCTCAGGGTGCTCACGTCTGTCCTCATGTCCAGCTTACAACCCACCAGAACCACCTTGGCATTGGGACAGAACTCCTGGGTCTCCCCCTGCCACTGTGGGATGGGCACACAGACAGGAGCATGTTAACAAGGACACATAAAGAGAGAGGCAGACAGGCAGACAGACAAACAGGCAGACATACAGACAGGCAGACATACAGACAGGCAGACATACAGACAGACAGACAGACAGGCAGGCAGACAGACAGACAGACAGACAGACAGACAGACAGACAGACAGACAGACAGACAGACAGACAGACAGACAGAAAGAAAGAAAGAAAGAAAGAAAGAAAGAAAGAAAGAAAGAAAGAAAGAAAGAAAGAAAGAAAGAAATAAAGAAAGAAGGAAAGAAAGAGCATCAGTAAATAGCCAGCAGCTCTCATCATTCACCTCACCAGCAGGACATTCCTATGAAAACAGTGTAATGACTCCACACAGAGGACCTTTACATTCTCTGACCGAAACTACCCTGGCCTGCGACCCCCAGGACTCTACCCAGGCCACTTAGCTCATAGAGGAAGAGGGTTGACCCTGGCCCCTGTTAAGCAAAGAGGATGAACCGTTTCTTTGTCTCACCTAAATCTCTCTGTAACAGACATTAGGTTCTCTCATTAGTTTAAATTCATGTAAATGAATGACTTTGCTTCCGCGGTCTCCCTGTGAGACCTCTGTTCTGTTCCCTGTGTATTTGTGTGAGTCTCCCAATATAGCTTCACGCAGTTAGATGAATACGCAGATCTATGATTAGACCTCAGAGGAATCTATCATTTCACAATAATAGGGAAGCTGTTTCAATGAGCTCCCCATTAAATCAGTGCTCTAAATTCTCTTTGCCAATTGAGTGGTTTGGATAAGACTTACCAATCCAATAGAAATGGAGGAGAGAGATTTCTGTGTGATATAATACAATGAGATTAATTTAATTTCTTTCTACACGCAGGCTTGAGTCAATAGAGCTATTTTAGGTAGAGTACAGAACAGAAAACCCTGTCCAGTTGAAACAACACCCTGTGAGATTAAATGTCATCGTTCAGGCTTCAGCTGGAAAATACATTCTGCCTCCCTTCTGCCACACAAATACCAAATAACACCCCCCTCCTCAAAACACCCACCATGTCTGAAATCAACCAGGAGCCACATGCAGAATGCAGGGGTGTGCAGCCATCCGTCAAGAGTTAAACAACCTTTGACCCCCCCCACCCATGCTCCACCCCCATCTCTTCTATACCATCCAACCACATTGCACCCCCATTCTCAATCCCCTCCCGCTCCTGTCATCTGATGACCTTGGTGACAGGCAAGGTCACAGAGGTCAAGAGTCTAATTTGAGACGGTGATTGGGCAACAGGTTTCCATTCGCACCCAGGTTTTAAAAATTAATGGAGCCACAGCTAGGGGTCAGGGGGTCATGGCCACCCCCTACCAAAGGGATTCATGGGAAAACCACAAGCCATGTCGACAGACGGGGGCACGGAACTGTGAGACTGAGACGGGCGGGTAGAACCAAGGTGTCGTGTGGGTTAGCTCTACAGAGCCTGTGGGTGGGGCGTGTTTTACCAGCTCCCCTCAGACCACTAAACACGTCAACAGAGCCGCCGTGGGAATGTCTTTTACAAGGTCCTGAGCTCACAGGAGGAGACCTTCAAAGAGACGCACCACACATGGCCTCAAGATGGAGGAATACTGAGAGACCGCTGAGGGCCAGCGAGACTGGCTTACATGACACAAACACACACACACACACACACACACACACACACACACACACACACACACACACACACACACACACACACACACACACACACACACACACACACACACACACACACACTGTTTTAAATGTGTAATGTAACAAATTTACTGACGCACACAAACTCTCTCATGAGAATAGCTGTAAAACATTCCCATGACCACATCACCACCCCACCTCCACACCTTACCACACACACTCTGCCTGGTTCCCTTCCCAAGCCCAGTATCAACATATCACACCCAAAAGCCACGGTAAAAACGTTAACTATCAGCATCTGTCTTGGCTTCTCACTTAATATGAAATTCCCATAAATGCCCAGATTCACATAAATACTCTGTCTCCTTAAACAGCTGCTCTTTGATTGGTTGTTGCAAAGCTAATCTGCCATTGCTGGAGCTCCACTTCAAATCCCACCCAAACCGGGCTCCAGGGCCTCCTCTCATTCTCCAGTCTGACCTCTCATTCCAATAGGGGTCAAGGGGTCAAGTAGCCCTGCTGGTTTCATGGGGATAAAGGGGGGTAGCTCTTACCCCCATTGTGACATTATTCTATTGTTGACGGGTCAGAATGTGTGCTGGCTATAGATAGCATGGGAACTCTATATGAGAAGGGGAGGCAGAGCAGTTTGGATGAGAATGTTAATAGAGAACGTTCTCTAATGGCAGGGCATGTTGTTTACTACATACCCTGGTTGTGAGGAGGAGGAAGGGGAGGAAGAGGAAGGGGGGGTGGAGGAGGAAGGTGAGGGAAAGGAGGAAGAGGAAGATACCAACCTTCTTCAGAACACTGTCCAGAGTCTCTGGGCGACTGATGTCAAAGCAGATGAGCACAGCGTCTGAGTCAGGATAGGCCAACGGCCGCACGTTGTCATAATACGAAGAACCTGCGGACACACAGACACGCATATAGTTAGACTCAGTCAGTACACTAGACACTTTATGTAAGGTCCCTTTACCTCATTCAACCCACATGATTCTAATAGAATGTGAACGCTTGGCAGCCTCTGTACACCCTGGAGGACGAAGCTGTTTAACAAATGGGCATTAACATACTGTACACTTAACCATTCCAGCAGGGAGTATCACAGCTTCACAGCACACACACTCTCTGCTGACGCACACACCTGTTGATATAAACAGCTGTGGGCAGATGGGAGAGTATCCTTAGTCTGTGACCCTCCCCCAGTTTAAGAGGCGGTAGGGGGTAGGGAGGGGCATTGTGATAAGCACACACACACATGAACTGTAGTTGGCAGAGGAGCGAGGTCCCTTTCCACATACTACATCCCTATCCCAAATGACAATGGTCGCCGGTACAAAGGGCAAAGCGCTTTCTCACTCTCACTTTCTCTGCCGCTCCTGAGATTTCTCTCACTCGCTCGCTCGCTCGCTCGCACGCACGCACGCACACACACACACACACACACACACACACACACACACACACACACACACACACACACACACACACACACACACCTCTCTCCTCTCTCCATTCCCCCTCTTGACTCTCCATTCCCTTTCTCTCCTCTCTCCATTCCCCCTCTCTCCTCTCTGCATTCCCACTCTCCTCTCTCCTCTCTCCATTCCCCCTCTCTCCTCTCTGCATTCCCACTCTTTCCTCTCTCCCATTCCCTCTCTCCATTCCCTTTCTCTCCTCTCTCCATTCCCCCTCTTGACTCTCCATTCCCTTTCTCTCCTCTCTCCATTCCCCCTCACTCCCCTCTCTCCATTCCACCATTCTCTCCTCTCTCCATTCACCCTCTCTCCTCTCTCCATTCCCCCTCTCTCCTCTCTGCATTCCCACTCTCTCCTCTCTCCCATTCCCTCTCTCCATTCCCTTTCTCTCCTCTCTCCATTCCCCCTCTCTCCTCTCTCTCCATTCCCCCTCTCTCCTCTCTCTCCATTCCCCCTCTCTCCTCTCTCCATTCCCCCTCTCTCATTCCCCCTCTCTCTCTCCCCATCCCCTCTCTCCTCTCTCCATTCCCCCTCTCTCTCCTCTCCCCATCCCCTCTCTCCTCTCTCCATTCCCCTACTGCTCTCATTAGGAGGCTTGTAAAACTCCCTGGGCTCTGAGGGATCCTGGCTGGGGATGTGGCTGTGGGTTCCTTCCTGCCTCCCCTGAGATATAGGCAACACAAGCCTACATCCCTCTAGAGCATGGGAACAGAAACTTGTTGGAATGGACACAAGGAATCTGACTCTGCTATTGCTTTCATTAGGAGAGAGAGAGAGAGAGAGAGAGAGAGAGAGAGAGAGAGAGAGAGAGAGAGAGAGAGAGAGAGAGAGAGAGAGAGAGAGAGAGAGAGAGAGAGAGAGAGAGAGAGAGAGAGAGAGAGAGAGAGAGAGAGAGAGAGAGAGAGAGAGAGAGAGAGAGAGAGAGAGAGAGAGAGAGAGAGAGAGAGAGAGAAAATATCAAACAGGGGAGAATAAAGACGTAGACTAGATTTTAACCTGAAATTTCAACTGAAATGCCACCAAGTTAGAGCGATAGAAGCCTATACAAACAGCCTGTACCTGATGTCTGGCATGTAGAGTAGAGTGATGTAGACATGGTTACTGTACATGGCCTCACATAATGCCATGGCAGGCTGTTGAGCAGGCACAGACTTGCTGTGCCAGTGAATTGGGATGGGCACAATGGTAGTTGCGCCTGTTTTAGCAGTGCTATGTTCTCTTTGTTTGTGGTGGAATGAGGCCTGCACAATGGCTGCACGCGGTGCATAACCCTAAACATTCAGCCTCCCTGACCTGAGCCATCCCCTCACTGGACAATGCAACAGGGCCCCTGTCCTAAAAGGTCAAAGGCTGTTACACTTCAGTGAGAGAGAATGGGCATGTGCGAGGGATGGCCTTTGTATGCTTGAGATTACGAGTGCACAGGAAGGAAGCTTTACAAATGTCTTCTTTTTCATATAGCCATTGAAAAGTTTGTTAGACGTTCATTCATTTGGCTTCTGCAGCCAGAGCTCACTCTTCCTGTTTCTCCCGCCCTGCTGTTCAACAGAGCAACAGAGTAACACAGAACAGAGTGACATCTCAAATACAAACAGTGGGGTCGCAGACAGAGCCAGGGATTGTATCTCAGAGAAGAAGCAGTCCTCCCAGCAGCAGGAAGTCAGTCATTAGGAAACCATCACATGGACAGTAGGTCCACCACTCAGCAGTGTATCAAACAATGCAGGGCCCTGATTGGTCACAAGGTATTGTAATGCCAAAGGTGATCTTTAGTATGTATCACATCACAACAGGCCTGCAGTGAGGAGAGAGGGGGGGGGCTGTGTTAGGGGAGAGGAGAGAGGGAGGGACTGTGTGAGGGGTGAGGAGATAGGGGGGAGTGAGGGCAGAGGAGAGAGGGAGGGAGTGTGTTAGGGGAGAGGAGAGAGGGAGGGAGTGTGTGAGGAGAGAGGAAGGGAGTGAGGGCAGAGGAGAGAGGGAGGGAGTGGGAATGAGGAGAGGGGGAATGAGTGTGTGAGGGGTGAGGAGAGAGGGAGGGAGTGTGTGAGGGTTGAGGAGGAGAGGGAAGGAGTGTGTGAGGGGTGAGGAGAGAGGGAGGGAGTGTGTGAGGGGTGAGGAGAGAGGGAGGGAGTGTGTGAGGGGTGAAGAGGAGAGGGAGGGAGTGTGTGAGGGGTGAGGAGAGAGGGAGGGAGAGTGTGAGGGGTGAGGAGAGGGGGAATGAGTGTGTGAGGGGTGAGGAGAGAGGGAGGGAGTGTGTGAGGGGTGAGGAGGAGAGGGAAGGAGTGTGTGAGGGGTGAGGAGAGAGGGAGGGAGTGTGTGAGGGGTGAGGAGAGAGGGAGGGAGTGTATGAGGGGTGAGGAGAGAGGGAGGGAGTGTGTGAGGGGTGAGGAGAGAGGGAGGGAGTGTGTGAGGGGTGAGGAGAGAGGGAGGGAGTGTGTGAGGGGTGAGGAGAGAGGGAGGGAGTGTGTGAGGGGTGAGGAGAGAGGGAATGAGTGTGTGTGAGGGGTGAGGAGAGAGGGAGGGAGTGTGTGAGGGGTGAGGAGGAGAGCGAAGGAGTGTGTGAGGGGTGAGGAGGAGAGGGAAGGAGTGTGTGAGGGGTGAGAAGAGAGGGAGGGAGTGTGTGAGGGGTGAGAAGAGAGGGCGGGAGTGTGTGAGGAGGAGGGGGCAACAAAAATACTTAATGACTTTCACACTGGGCTGAAGCTAGGGCAAAGAGCAGAGGGATGAGAGAGGGGGGATCAACCAGTCAATCCTTGGGGGATCAATCAGTCAATCCTACAGATCAGCATGATTGACAGGCGACGGGCACGACAGGGCTAGTCACAGAACCTCAGAGGAACAGAGAAGTCACCTCAGCACTTTTACAAAGTCAGAAAAGTCCTCTGAGAGAGAGAAGGGGAGGGAGGGAGAAAACGAGGAAGGAGGAAGAGTACTGTGTGTAAAACAACCCGAGCAGACACAAATAAAAGCCAATCACCATAACCATCAGCAGCAGCAGCAGTAGCAGGAGGAGGAGAGATGCAGTTTTTGACACTCACAAAATTCCTCAGCGCCTCTTGCCAAAAGCGAGGCCCCACTTTCACAGTTTGATAGGTGCGAGAGATACGGTGGAGATGGGGGGTGCGATGGTGCAGAGAAGGGGGGCTGTGCAGATGGGTAATGAAAGCGTTGGACTGGACAGAACAGAACAGAGAAAGAGGTATAGGACCGTTACATCAGGCATGAAGATGGGGCTCACGCCGTTGGCTGTGAGATAGAACAAAAGGTCAAGTGAATTCCAGTCAGGGACAGGAGGAGGGACAAGACGGATGGGGAAGGAGGGGGGAGGGGTACAGGCAGAACCTGGCCGAGCCGACTCAGGACTGGCACTGCCAAAGCAAATCCGCCCCTCGATACCAAGGACGGGCATAAAACACCTAGCGTTAGCATTATCCTGATTTAGCACTAGCCACCACCGACAGGAAGTAAGGATGGCTGTCTTTATGTCCACTGTAGAAGAAGAGGCATGGCAGAAGGGAAAGGCCTCTGTCTGAATGGAGGATACAGAGAAGCCAAGAGGCCAGCTTTCTCAAAGGCCATTAACATCCCAAGGGACTTACAGTATAGTAGTAGGATACAGGCAGGGACTCACTGGAGCGCTAACACACACTATCCAGGCCTAATGGCCTCTGCTATGACTTAATTTAAGCCTTGACTGTTTAGTCCCTGGATATAAATGTGAACAAGGGAGCTGCTGCCACTAAGAGACGTGTGCCAGGACTTCCTGATCAGACCGTATTGTGATGAGATGCAGTCATTATGTTGTTCATGTTTTAGGAATGTTGATAACAAGTCAATCTGCGCTGGAAAAATACATCCTGATATAACCCTTGATAGTTGTTGCTGTGAATAGGGGCGACACTGTCCAATTTTCTTACCAGTTTTCGAGAGAAACCTACTTCTAGTATAATGCCTGTTTTGGGTAAAAGTATCAACACATAATTGTGTATAATTTAACTTGCGTGTTGAAGAGCTATATTGCACCATTACCAGGGCGATTACGCCTCTTTGAACCGGGACATGTCTGGTTGCTTGTGGAGACATGAATCATGGTTAAAGGGTTGAGGCTGGGAGCAGAAGCAGCTGAGAAAGAGGCCATTGAAATGGCTCCCAGCAAAGAGACGGGGAAAGAGCAGCTTTTACCCAGAAGAGAGCAGGGAGTCCACAGCAACAAACACAGAGAGCAGGGAGTCCACAGCAACAAACACAGAGAGCAGGGAGTCCACAGCAACAAACACAGAGAACAGGGAGTCCACAGCAACAAACACAGAGAGCAGGGAGTCCACAGCAACAAACACAGAGAGCAGGGAGTCCACAGCAACAAACACAGAGAGCAGGGAGTCCACAGCAACAAACACAGAGAGCAGGGAGTCCACAGCAACAAACACAGAGAGCAGGGAGTCCACAGCAACAAACACAGAGAGCAGGGAGTCCACAGCAACAAACACAGAGAACAGGGAGTCCACAGCAACAAACACAGAGAGCAGGGAGTCCACAGCAACAAACACAGAGAGCAGGGAGTCCACAGCAACAAACACAGAGAGCAGGGAGTCCACAGCAACAAACACAGAGAGCAGGAAGTCCACAGCAACAAACACAGAGAGCATGGAGTCCACAGCAACAAACACAGAGAGCATGTAGTCCACAGCAACAAACACAGAGAGCAGGGAGTCCACAGCAACAAACACAGAGAGCAGGGAGTCCACAGCAACAAACACAGAGAGCATGGAGTCCACAGCAACAAACACAGAGAGCAGGGAGTCCACAGCAACAAACACAGAGAGCAGGGAGTCCACAGCAACAAACACAGAGAGCATGGAGTCCACAGCAACAAACACAGAGAGCAGGGAGTCCACAGCAACAAACACAGAGAGCATGGAGTCCACAGCAACAAACACAGGCTGATTAGACCACACACACACACACACACACACACACACACACACACTCACACACACACACACACACACACACACACACACACACACACACACACACACACACACACACACACACACACACACACACACACACACACACACACACACACACACACACACACACACACACACACACATACATACACATACACACACACACACTCAGACGCCCACTTTTCTAATACAGTGACTGATGCATACTGTGCTGGGTCCATAGAAACAGTATAAACACAAACACTAAAAATACAAATGTGCTCACACATACCACTCTCTCTTTCTCTCTTTCTCTCCAACACCCGCAGCTGTTTTCCCCTTTAATACCACCTTCAAAGTGCAGCAAAACATTTCAAGTTGTGCTGACTGTGTAGCATAGCAACCTGCAGCGACGCAAATGGCTTCTTTGTGCTGCCCCCGAAAGGAGGAGGTAAGAGACGGAGGGAGCGAGAGAGCAGGGGAACAATGGAGACGGGAAAGGAGAGCGAGGACGGAGTGCATTCACAAGGAGCTGATGCATGGATGGCAAAGAGGTAACCAAGAGGAGACGGGGAGGGGGGAAGAGGAGAGGAAAGAGAGGGGGATTGGGGCTCTTGGACATTAGAGCTTTCACTGCAGATGCCCAGTGGAGGGGGGTTTGGCCTATAGCCTTCCACTCAAGCAACCTCATGCTCGAAAAACCTTGCTTACAGAGAGAGGAAAGCATTATGTCTTGCCAGACCGGACACCTTTAGAAAGGGCTTGTACTGCAGGCTACTAGATGCCAACCCAAGACATTATATAGTGCATCTAGAAACAACATCCTTTCATCATGTCCTACAAAGCATTCTGCTGGCTTGGTCTGTTTCCCCTCCATTAGTTCTAAGGTTTGAGCACAGTGGGTGTTTGCACTTTTCCCAGTTCGACACACACACACACCCCGTACACACACACACCCCGTACACACACACACACCGATAAAGAATCTGGTGGTCTAAAATACGGTGTGCAACATCAGGTTGTCAAAGGCTCTAAAGTGCAGGTGGGACAGTGGACAGAGGGTTAAATGGCCATTAACCTCCACAATCTGTGGTCCCCTTGCCAAGGATATTGATCAAAGCTATGCTGGCTCCCTCTCTCTCTCCCTCTTTCTCTCTCTGGCGGAAATAGAGCCTTTGAAGGGTGATGGCTAAGCCCCGGTGCAAGGATCTGACTCAAAGCCCCACTGTAGTGGAGTTAATGCCTGTGTCTCTCCCACTTGCAGGTTCAAAAGCAGGGCTGTCCGCTGACAGAGCAGGTTGGGGACAGAGGGGGACGTGGCCGCCAGCCGAGAGCTGGATTACTGTCTGTCTTCTCTGGGCCTCTGGGGATATGGTGATGGAGACTCCTCTTTCTCTCTCTTTTCATCCCTCCTCTCCATTTCATCTCCTGCTGTTTGATCTCTCTCTCTCTCTCTCTCTCTCTCTCTCTCTCTCTCTCTCTCTCTCTCTCTCTCTATATATATATATATATATATATATATATATATATATATATATATGTGTGTGTTAATGTTTTTTTCTGTCTCTATAGAGACTAAGTCAAGCTGTGTTGCTTTCTATCACTCTCTCCCACTATCCTTGTATCACTATGGCTCGCTGCATCACTATAGCTCTCTGTCTCACTATGGCTCTCTGTCTCACTATGGCTCTGTGTATCACTATGGCTCTCTGTATCACTATATATATATATATGTGTGTGTGTTAATGTTTTTTTCTGTCTCTATAGAGACTAAGTCAAGCTGTGTTGCTTTCTATCACTCTCTCCCACTATCCTTGTATCACTATGGCTCTCTGCATCACTATAGCTCTCTGTCTCACTATGGCTCTCTGTCTCACTATGGCTCTCTGTATCACTATGACTCTCTGTCTCACTATGGCTCTCTGCATCACTATGGCTCTCTGCATCACTATGGCTCTCTGTCTCACTATGGCTCTCTGCATCACTATGGCTCTCTGTATCACTATGGCTCTCTGCATCACTATGGCTCTCTGCATCACTATGGCTCTCTGTCTCACTATGGCTCTCTGTATCACTATGGCTCTCTGCATCACTATGGCTCTCAGTATCACTATGGCTCTCTGTATCACTATGGCTCTCTGTATCACTATGGCTCTCTGTCTCACTATGGCTCTCTGTATCACTATGGCTCTCTGTATCACTATGGCTCTCTGTCTCACTATGGCTCTCTGTATCACTATGGCACTCTGCATCACTATGGCTCTCTGTATCACTATGGCTCTCTGCATCACTATGGCTCTCTGCATCACTATGGCTCTCTGTCTCACTATGGCTCTCTGTATCACTATGGCTCTCTGCATCACTATGGCTCTCAGTATCACTATGGCTCTCTGTCTCACTATGGCTCTCTGTATCACTATGGCTCTCTGTCTCACTATGGCTCTCTGTATCACTATGGCTCTCTGCATCACTATGGCTCTCTGCATCACTATGGCTCTTTGTCTCACTATGGCTCTCTGCATCACTATGGCTCTCTGTATCACTATGGCTCTCTGTCTCACTATGGCTCTCTGCATCACTATGGCTCTCTGCATCACTATGGCTCTCAGTATCACTATGGCTCTCTGTCTCACTATGGCTCTCTGTATCACTATGGCTCTCTGCATCACTATGGCTCTCAGTATCACTATGGCTCTCTGTCTCACTATGGCTCTCTGCATCACTATGGCTCTCTGTATCACTATGGCTCTCTGTCTCACTATGGCTCTCTGCATCACTATGGCTCTCTGTATCACTATGGCTCTCTGTATCACTATGGCTCTCTGTCTCACTATGGCTCTCTGTATCACTATGGCTCTCTGCATCACTATGGCTCTCTGCATCACTATGGCTCTCTGTCTCACTATGGCTCTCTGTCTCACTATGGCTCTCTGTCTCACTATGGCTCTCTGTCTCACTATGGCTCTCTGTATCACTATGGCTCTCTGTATCACTATGGCCCTCTGCATCACTATGGCTCTCTGCATCACTATGGCTCTCTGTCTCACTATGGCTCTCTGTCTCACTATGGCTCTCTGTATCACTATGGCTCTCTGTCTCACTATGGCTCTCTGTCTCACTATGGCTCTCAGTATCACTATGGCTCTCTGCATCACTATGGCTCTCTGTCTCACTATGGCTCTCTGTCTCACTATGGCTCTCTGTATCACTATGGCTCTCTGTATCACTATGGCTCTCTGCATCACTATGGCTCTCTGCATCACTATGGCTCTCTGCATCACTATGGCTCTCTGCATCACTATGGCTCTCTGCATCACTATGGCTCTCTGCATCACTATGGCTCTCTGTATCACTATGGCTCTCTGCATCACTATGGCTCTCAGTATCACTATGGCTCTCTGTATCACTATGGCTCTCTGTATCACTATGGCTCTCTGTCTCACTATGGCTCTCTGTATCACTATGGCTCTCTGTATCACTATGGCTCTCTGTATCACTATGGCTCTCTGTATCACTATGGCTCTCTGTATCACTATGGCCCTCTGCATCACTATGGCTCTCTGCATCACTATGGCTCTCTGTCTCACTATGGCTCTCTGTCTCACTATGGCTCTCTGTATCACTATGGCTCTCTGTCTCACTATGGCTCTCTGTCTCACTATGGCTCTCAGTATCACTATGGCTCTCTGCATCACTATGGCTCTCTGTCTCACTATGGCTCTCTGTCTCACTATGGCTCTCTGTATCACTATGGCTCTCTGTATCACTATGGCTCTCTGCATCACTATGGCTCTCTGCATCACTATGGCTCTCTGCATCACTATGGCTCTCTGCATCACTATGGCTCTCTGCATCACTATGGCTCTCTGCATCACTATGGCTCTCTGTATCACTATGGCTCTCTGCATCACTATGGCTCTCAGTATCACTATGGCTCTCTGTATCACTATGGCTCTCTGTATCACTATGGCTCTCTGTCTCACTATGGCTCTCTGTATCACTATGGCTCTCTGCATCACTATGGCTCTCAGTATCACTATGGCTCTCTGCATCACTATGGCTCTCTGTCTCACTATGGCTCTCTGTCTCACTATGGCTCTCTGTATCACTATGGCTCTCTGTATCACTATGGCTATCTGCATCACTATGGCTCTCTGTCTCACTATGGCTCTCTGTCTCACTATGGCTCTCTGTATCACTATGGCTCTCTGTATCACTATGGCTCTCTGCATCACTATGGCTCTCTGTCTCACTATGGCTCTCTGTCTCACTATGGCTCTCTGTATCACTATGGCTCTCTGTCTCACTATGGCTCTCTGTATCACTATGGCTCTCTGTCTCACTATGGCTCTCTGTATCACTATGGCTCTCTGTCTCACTATGGCTCTCTGTCTCACTATGGCTCTCTGTATCACTATGGCTCTCTGCATCACTATGGCTCTCTGTATCACTATGGCTCTCTGTATCACTATGGCTCTCTGCATCACTATGGCTCTCTGTCTCACTATGGCTCTCTGTATCACTATGGCTCTCTGTCTCACTATGGCTCTCTGTCTCACTATGGCTCTCTGTCTCACTATGGCTCTCTGTATCACTATGGCTCTCTGCATCACTATGGCTCTCTGCATCACTATGGCTCTCTGTCTCACTATGGCTCTCTGTATCACTATGGCTCTCTGTCTCACTATGGCTCTCTGTCTCACTATGGCTCTCTGTCTCACTATGGCTCTCTGTATCACTATGGCTCTCTGTCTCACTTTGGCTCTCTGCATCACTATGGCTCTCTGTCTCACTATGGCTCTCTGTCTCACTATGGCTCTCTGTATCACTATGACTCTCTGTATCACTATGGCTCTCTGTCTCACTTTGGCTCTCTGTATCACTATGGCTCTCTGTATCACTATGGCTCTCTGCATCACTATGGCTCTCTGTCTCACTATGGCTCTCTGTATCACTATGGCTCTCTGTCTCACTATGGCTCTCTGTATCACTATGGCTCTCTGTATCACTATGGCTCTCTGTCTCACTATGGCTCTCTGTATCACTATGGCTCTCTGTATCACTATGGCTCTCTGTATCACTATGGCTCTCTGCATCACTATGGCTCTCTGTCTCACTATGGCTCTCTGCATCACTATGGCTCTCTGTATCACTATGGCTCTCTGTATCACTATGGCTCGCTGTCTCACTATGGCTCTCTGTATCACTATGGCTCTCTGTCTCACTATGGCTCTCTGTATCACTATGGCTCTCTGCATCACTATGGCTCTCTGTATCACTATGGCTCTCTGTATCACTATGGCTCTCTGTATCACTATGGCTCTCTGTATCACTATGGCTCTCTGTCTCACTATGGCTCTCTGTATCACTATGGCTCTCTGTCTCACTATGGCTCTCTGTATCACTATGGCTCTCTGCATCACTATGGCTCTCTGTATATGACATGATTCTCCCTGGCGGAAACCTTCAATCTTCTTCCTTCTATTGCTGTTTTTCTCTCACTTCTCCCATCTCTCTCTCTCTCTCTCTGTCTTTCCTCCCCAGTTAGTGTCCAACTGAGGAACCAATGTTTCCCAATGAACTAATGTGTATTCCTTGTTTATGATGTAACCAATTATTTGAGTTCTGTTTGCCATACAGTACTTAAGGCTTTATTAGGTCCAGGTCTTTGTTAGACAGAATATGCATCCATGATTGATTGGCTATGTACAATACAAGCACACCTCCCCAGTCTGTGGTCTGGGAAGGTGTGCTTGTATTGTCTGATGTCATTTACAAAATAAAAATAGCTCCTAACACTCTACTCAGCAAACTGGATGTAGTCTATCACAGTGCCATCCGTTTTATCCCAAAGCTACCCACCACTGCGACCTGTATGCTCTCGTTGGCTGGCCTTCACTACATATCCATCACCAAACCCACTGGCTCCAGGTCATCTATAAGTCTTTGCTAGGTAAAGCCCCGCCTTATCTCAGCTCACTGGTCACCATAGTAACACCCACCCGTAGCATGCGCTCCAGAAAGTACATTGCACTGGTCATCCCCAAAGCCAACACTTCCTTTGGCCGCCTTTCCTTCCAGTTCTCTGCTGTCAATGACTGGAATGAATTGCAAAAATCTCTGAAGCTGGGGTCTTCTATCTCCCTCACTAACTTTAAGCATCAGCTGTCAGAGCAGCTTACCGATGATCACAGTCCCTGTACACAGCCAAACTGTAAATAGCACACCCAACTACCTCATCCCCATATTGTTACTTATCCTCTTGCTCTTTTGCACCCCAGTGTCACTCCAGTATTAATGCTAAATTGTAATTATTTTCACCTCTATGGCCTATTTATTGCCTACCTCCCTACCCTTCTACATTTGCATACACTGTACATAGATTTTTCCAATTTTCTTTTCTTTTGTGTTAAATGACTGTACGTTTGTTTATGTGTAACTCTGTGTTGTTGTTCTTGTCGCAATGCTTTGCTTTATCTTGGCCAGGTCGCAGTTGTAAAGGAGAACTTGTTCTCAACTGGCCGACCTGGTTAAATAAAGGTGAAATAAATCAAAACATTTTTTAAATAAACACGCTTTGTCTGGGTTTGCTCAAGCATAGCCTCCCTCACACGAGGAATGATGAGGAACGATGAGTCACAACGAAGCAGTTACACCAAATAACACCATTCGAACAGACAAGGGGCATTGAAAGACAGCCAGGAGAACAAAAGGCTGTGCGTTTCCCCACCTCCACCACTTAGGCCTCGTAACGCCAACCACGCTGACTCTAACATCCCCTTTCCAACACCCAGCTTCACGTCACGTCTTGAGATCACTTCTCTGTTGTTGCTCTGGGCATGTCATAGCAGAGTAGGGTCCACAGGGAAGGGAGGAGAAGGAAGGGGGGGGGGGTATTTTGGAATTGAGAAGACCTGGGAATATCCGGTTTCACTCCCTGAAGAGATTGTGTTGATTCGATTCGACAAAGGGCCCGGGGAGACAGGTTGTAAGGCAGGCCGCCCCCTCCCTGGTCCTTCGCAGCACCTCAGAACCATCCACCGCTGAGACACGGCTAAAGCATGGAGGGATGGAGGAGGGAGGTATACTGCAGACTGCAGGCATGGTGGTGGCCAGTGTTCGGTAGCTTCACAGACAGCCGGCCTGTAACTCCGTGATTACCGTGGCCTAATGGATTCATCTCTGAAGAGGCCCCGATCTCTTCTCTCTCTCACACACAATCAAAAATCCACCTCCTTAGATTCCCTTTCCCCTGTAAAACACCGTGCATCACATCCTTTGAGAGTCATCTCTTTTCCATCTCTTTCTTTCCTGGGCTGAGGGAAATTCATCAGAGTGTTGGAATACTACTAAGAGTGGGTTATTTCCGTCCACGGCTGTCTGTTGGATATTAAATAGGAATTGAAATAGGAATGTTCAGACATCTATCACGGTCACATAAAAGACAGCTTGTGAGAGGAAACGGACATCCTCTCCACTTCTACCCCCCCCATCCAAGCGCATCCCTATCATAGCACTATCTATCTTCGGCCCACTCTGTAGGGTCCCTAGGGAGGGCTCGAGTGGAGATGATGGCCACAATTTCCCTCTCTCCTTTGAGTACACTTCCACTCCCGCCAAAGACAGCAGAGAAAGAGAGTGATAGAGAGAGAGAGAGAGAGAGAGAGAGAGAGAGAGAGAGAGAGAGAGAGAGAGAGAGAGAGAGAGAGAGAGAGAGCATCTGATCCTGTTTTTAAATAAAGTCATCCATAAATGATGGGGGCTGTGGAAGGGAAGTGGGAGAGGATGCGGGTTAGGGGACCCTGGGGGTAAGAGACAGGTACACTGAGAGAGGGTTTCATCCGGTGGCGGTGGTGGTAGCCAAACGGTGGTGAGGGCGAGGGCCAGTCACCGTGCTGTTCAGTGCCGCGATCAAAGCTGTAGCCACGGCAAGTTATGCCGCCGCTACTCTTGCCGCCCGGAGGGACAGGCCCGGAAACTCCGTGTCCCAGAGTTCCCTGTGGGAGCTACATCCTGCCACCCTGGGAGATCAACACTCCTTCACTGCTGGCGGAGGATGACGAACAAGTGTTTCAGGAAAGTCTGAGAAAATCGGATGACACTCAGAAACTCCAAATCAATCAATCAAATTTATTTATGAAGCCCTTCTTACATTAGCCGATGTCACAAAGTGCTGTACAGAAACCCAGCCTAAAACCCCAAACAGCAAGCAATGCAGGTGTAGAAGCAACAGACTAATCCTAGTTTCAGCCCATACTGTTACTGAATGCCCTTTAGTTGACTCCATTTGGGATCAACAACGCTCCACTGTGGCACTGGAGTCAAAGGATCATGCAGAGGATCACATTACTGTGGGTCACTGAAGACCAACAAGTTATAGAGGCAGGCTTAGAATAAACGCCCTGTGTATAGGCCTGTGTCTTTGGCTGTTTATTCTTGGCTGGCAAATGTCTAAATAATGTGTGTGAGTGTCTGTGAAAGAGATAGAGTGCGTGTGTGAAGTACAGTTTGTAAACAGTCAGTGTATGTGTGAGTAAGTGAACGTCTCAGATGGGTGGTCCCAAAGGCCTGGGCTCAGAGGGGTGGTCCCAGAGGGCTGGGCTCAGAAGGGAGGTCCCAGAGGGCTGGGCTCAGAGGGGTGGTCCCAGAGGGTTGAACCCAGAGGGATGGTCCCAGAGGGCTGGGCTCAGAGGGGTGGTCCCAGAGGGCTGGGCTCAGAAGGGAGGTCCCAGAGGGCTGGGCTCAGAGGGGTGGTCCCAGAGGGTTGGACCCAGAGGGGTGGTCCCAAAGGGCTGGGCTCAGAGGGGAGGTCCCAGAGGGTTGAACCCAGAGGGATGGTCAAAGAGGGCTGGGCTCAGAGGGGTGGTCCCAGAGGGTTGAACCCAGAGGGATGGTCCCAGAGGGCTGGGCTCAGAGGGGTGGTCCCAGAGGGTTGGACCCAGAGGGGTGGTCCCAAAGGGCTGGGCTCAGAGGGGAGGTCCCAGAGGGTTGAACCCAGAGGGATGGTCCCAGAGGGCTGGGCTCAGAGGGGTGGTCCCAGAGGGCTGGGCTCAGAAGGGAGGTCCCAGAGGGCTGGGCTCAGAGGGGTGGTCCCAGAGGGTTGGACCCAGAGGGGTGGTCCCAAAGGGCTGGGCTCAGAGGGGAGGTCCCAGAGGGTTGAACCCAGAGGGATGGTCCCAGAGGGCTGGGCTCAGAGGGGTGGTCCCAGAGGGCTGGGCTCAGAAGGGAGGTCCCAGAGGGCTGGGCTCAGAGGGGTGGTCCCAGAGGGTTGGACCCAGAGGGGTGGTCCCAAACGGCTGGGCTCAGAGGGGTGGTCCCAGAGGGGTGGTCCCAGAGGGCTGGGCTCAGAGGGGTGGTCCCAGAGGGATGGACCCAGAGGGGTGGTCCCAGAGGGTTGGACCCAGAGGGGTGGTCCCAAAGGGCTGGGCTCAGAGGGGTGGTCCCAGAGGGTTGGACCCAGAGGGGTGGTCCCAGAGGGTTGGACCCAGAGGGGTGGTCCCAGAGGGCTGGGATCAGAGGGGTGGTCCCAGAGGGTTGGACCCAGAGGGCTGGGCTCAGAGGGGTGGTCCCAGAGGGCTGGGATCAGAGGGGTGGTCCCAGAGGGCTGGGCTCAGAGGGGTGGTCCCAGGGGGTTGGACCCAGAGGGGTGGTCCCAGAGGGCTGGGCTCAGAGGGGTGGTCCCAAAGGGCTGGGCTCAGAGGGGAGGTCCCAGAGGGCTGGGCTCAGAGGGGTGGTCCCGGAGGGCTGGGCTCAGAGGGGTGGTCCCAAAGGGCTGGGCTCAGAGGGGTGGTCCCAGGGGGTTGGACCCAGAGGGGTGGTCCCAGAGGGCTGGGCTCAGAGGGGTGGTCCCAGAGGGTTGGACCCAGAGGGGTGGTCCCAGAGGGTTGAACCCAGAGGGGTGGTCCCAAAGGGCTGGGCTCAGAGGGGTGGTCCCAGAGGGTTGGACCCAGAGCGGTGGTCCCAGAGGGTTGGACCCAGAGGGGTGGTCCCAGAGGGCTGGGCTCAGAGGGGTGGTCCCAGAGGGTTGGACCCAGAGGTGTGGTCCCAGAGGGTTGGACCCAGAGGGGAGGTCCCAGAGGGCTGGGCTCAGAGGGGAGGTCCCAGAGGGTTGGACCCAGAGGGGAGGTCCCAGAGGGCTGGGCTCAGAGGGGTGGTCCCAGAGGGTTGGACCCAGAGGGGTGGTCCCAGAGGGTTGGACCCAGAGGGGAGGTCCCAGAGGGCTGGGCTCAGAGGGGTGGTCCCAGAGGGTTGGACCCAGAGGGGAGGTCCCAGAGGGCTGGGCTCAGAGGTGTGGTCCCAGAGGGTTGGACCCAGAGGGGAGGTCCCAGAGGGCTGGGCTCAGAGGTGTGGTCCCAGAGGGTTGGACCCAGAGGGGAGGTCCCAGAGGGTTGGACCCAGAGGGGAGGTCCCAGAGGGCTGGGCTCAGAGGTGTGGTCCCAGAGGGTTGGACCCAGAGGGGAGGTCCCAGAGGGCTGGGCTCAGAGGGGTGGTCCCAGATCTAGATGTATACCTCTCCTTCTTCTGTCCCTTCTCCCACTATTCACAGCCACGAAACAAACACTATCCTCTCTTAGCTCTGAGAGCATTCTCTCCATCCCCCCCCCACTCCGCTCCCCCTTCAGTCAGTCCCAGCTGCTTCCCAGCCTCATTGTGCCCTGAGCCAAGCAAGCACCTGACTTGTGGAAGGCTCTCTAAAAGAATCAAGGCTCTCTAAAAGAATTAAGGCTCTCTAAAAGAATCAAGGCTCTCTTAAATTGAATGAATTGGTGCTTCTAGGACAATTCTAAAGTCTGATTGAGGTGAATATTGATGTGTATTACTGATGTATACAGTATATTGATGTGTATTATTGATGTGTACAGTATAATGATATGTATTATTGATGTATACAGTGTACAGATGTGTATAGTAGATTGATGTGTATTATTGATGTATACATTATATTGATGTGTATTATTGATGTGTACAGTATATTGATGTGTATTATTGATGTATACAGTATATTGATGTGTACAGTAGATTGATGTGTATCATTGATGTATACATTATATTGATGTGTATTATTGATGTGTACAGTATATTGATGTGTATTATTGATGTATACAGTATATTGATGTGTACAGCATATTGATGTGTATTATTGATGTATACAGTATATTGATGTGTACAGTATAATGTGTATTATTGAAGTATAGAGTATACATATGTGTATATTGATGTGTACAGTATATTGATGTGTACAGTATATTGATGTGTATTATTGATGTATACAGTATATCGATGTGTATTATTGATGTATACAGTATATTGATGTGTATATTGATGTATACAGTATATTGATGTGTACAGCATATTGATGTGTATTATTGATGTATACAGTATATTGATGTGTATATTGATGTATACAGTATATTGCTGTGTACAGTATAATGTGTATTATTGATGTATACAGTATATTGATGTGTACAGCATATTGATGTGTATATCGATGTATACAGTATATTGATGTGTATATTGATGTATACAGTATATTGATGTGTACAGTATAATGTGTATTATTGAAGTATACAGTATACTGATGTGTATATTGATGTGTACAATATATTGATGTGTATATTGATGTATACAGTATATAATAATAATAATAATAATATATGCCATTTAGCTGACGCTTTTATCCAAAGCGACTTACAGTCATGTGTGCATACATTCTACGTATGGGTGGTCCCGGGAATCGAACCCACTACCCTGGCGTTACAAGCGCCATGCTCTACCAACTGAGCCACAGAAGGACCGTTGATATTAATGTGTCCAGTATAATGTGTATTATTGATGTATACAGTATACTGATGTGTATAGTATATTGATGTGTATATTGATGTGTACAGTATATTGATGTATATTATTGATGTGTACAGTATATTTATGTGTATATTGATGTGTACAGTATATTTATGTGTATATTGACGTGTACAGTATATTGATGTGTATTATTGATGTATCCAGTATAGTGATGTGTATTATTGATGTGTACAGTATAATGATGTGTATTATTGATGTGTACAGTATATTGATGTGTATTATTGATGTGTATAGTATATTGATGTGTATATTGATGTGTACAGTATATTGATGTATATTATTGATGTGTACAGTATATTTATGTGTATATTGATGTGTACAGTATATTTATGTGTATATTGACGTGTACAGTATATTGATGTGTATTATTGATGTATCCAGTATAGTGATGTGTATTATTGATGTATCCAGTATAGTGATGTGTATTATTGATGTATACAGTATAATGATGTGTATTATTGATGTATCCAGTATAGTGATGTGTATTATTGATGTATACAGTATAGTGATGTGTATTATTGATGTATCCAGTATAGTGATGTGTATTATTGATGTGTACAGTATATTGATGTGTATTATTGATGTATCCAGTATAGTTATGTGTATTATTGATGTATCCAGTATAGTGATGTGTATTATTGATGTATCCAGTATAGTGATGTGTATTATTGATGTATACAGTATAGTGATGTGTATTATTGATGTATCCAGTATAGTGATGTGTATTATTGATGTATCCAGTATAGTGATGTGTATAGTATATTGATGTGTACAGTATATTGATATGTACAGGATATTGACGTGTACAGTATATTGATGTGTATTATTGATGTGTACAGTATAATGATGTGTATTATTGATGTGTACAGTATATTGATGTGTACAGGATATTGACGTGTACAGTATATTGATGTGTATTATTGATGTGTACAGTATATTGATGTGTATTATTGATGTGTACAGTATATTGATGTGTATTATTGATGTGTACAGTATATTGATATGTACAGGATATTGACGTGTACAGTATATTGATGTGTATTATTGATGTGTACAGTATATTGATGTGTATTATTGATGTGTACAGTATATTGATGTGTATTATTGATGTATCCAGTATATTGATGTGTATTATTGATGTATCCAGTATAGTGATGTGTATTATTGATGTATCCAGTATAGTGATGTGTATAGTATATTGATGTGTATTATTGATGTGTACAGTATATTGATGTGTATTATTGATGTATCCAGTATAGTGATGTGTATTATTGATGTATCCAGTATAGTGATGTGTATTATTGATGTATCCAGTATAGTGATGTGTATTATTGATGTATCCAGTATAGTGATGTGTATTATTGATGTATCCAGTATAGTGATGTGTATTATTGATGTATCCAGTATAGTGATGTGTATTATTGATGTATCCAGTATAGTGATGTGTATAGTATATTGATGTGTATTATTGATGTGTACAGTATATTGATGTGTATTATTGATGTATCCAGTATAGTGATGTGTATTATTGATGTATCCAGTATAGTGATGTGTATAGTATATTGATGTGTATTATTGATGTGTACAGTATATTGATGTGTATTATTGATGTGTACAGTATAATGATGTGTATTATTGATGTGTACAGTATATTGATGTGTATTATTGATGTATCCAGTATAGTGATGTGTATTATTGATGTATCCAGTATAGTGATGTGTATTATTGATGTATCCAGTATAGTGATGTGTATAGTATATTGATGTGTATTATTGATGTGTACAGTATATTGATGTGTATTATTGATGTATCCAGTATAGTGATGTGTATTATTGATGTATCCAGTATAGTGATGTGTATTATTGATGTATCCAGTATAGTGATGTGTATTATTGATGTATCCAGTATAGTGATGTGTATTATTGATGTATACAGTATAGTGATGTGTATTATTGATGTATCCAGTATAGTGATGTGTATTATTGATGTATCCAGTATAGTGATGTGTATTATTGATGTATCCAGTATAGTGATGTGTATAGTATATTGATGTGTATTATTGATGTGTACAGTATATTGATGTGTATTATTGATGTATCCAGTATAGTGATGTGTATTATTGATGTATCCAGTATAGTGATGTGTATAGTATATTGATGTGTATTATTGATGTGTACAGTATATTGATGTGTATTATTGATGTATCCAGTATAGTGATGTGTATTATTGATGTATCCAGTATAATTATGTGTATTATTGATGTGTACAGTATATTGATGTGTATTATTGATGTATCCAGTATAGTGATGTGTATTATTGATGTATCCAGTATAGTGATGTGTACAGTATAATGATGTGTATTATTGATGTGTACAGTATATTGATGTGTATTATTGATGTATCCAGTATAGTGATGTGTATTATTGATGTATCCAGTATAGTGATGTGTATTATTGATGTATCCAGTATAGTGATGTGTATTATTGATGTATCCAGTATAGTGATGTGTATTATTGATGTATCCAGTATAGTGATGTGTATTATTGATGTATCCAGTATAGTGATGTGTATTATTGATGTATCCAGTATAGTGATGTGTACAGTATAATGATGTGTATTATTGATGTGTACAGTATATTGATGTGTATTATTGATGTATCCAGTATAGTGATGTGTATTATTGATGTATCCAGTATAGTGATGTGTATTATTGATGTATCCAGTATAGTGATGTGTACAGTATAATGATGTGTATTATTGATGTGTACAGTATATTGATGTGTATTATTGATGTATCCAGTATAGTGATGTGTATTATTGATGTATACAGTATAGTGATGTGTATTATTGATGTATCCAGTATAGTGATGTGTATTATTGATGTATCCAGTATAGTGATGTGTATAGTATATTGATGTGTACAGTATATTGATATGTACAGGATATTGACGTGTACAGTATATTGATGTGTATTATTGATGTGTACAGTATAATGATGTGTATTATTGATGTGTACAGTATATTGATGTGTATTATTGATGTATCCAGTATAGTGATGTGTATTATTGATGTATCCAGTATAGTGATGTGTATTATTGATGTATACAGTATAGTGATGTGTATTATTGATGTATCCAGTATAGTGATGTGTACAGTATATTGATGTGTATTATTGATGTATCCAGTATATTGATGTGTATTATTGATGTATCCAGTATAGTGATGTGTATTATTGATGTATACAGTATAGTGATGTGTATAGTATATTGATGTGTACAGTATATTGATATGTACAGGATATTGACGTGTACAGTATATTGATGTGTATTATTGATGTGTACAGTATAATGATGTGTATTATTGATGTATACATTGCAAGGCTCATCTGTAAGTGATACCTTTGGTCTCAGCATGAGTCCCTGTCAAACTGAAGCTTCAATCAAAAAGACATATGTTTAGCCGATTGTATGTTCAGCCTCAGTGTCTAGCACCTCCCCGTGAGCCTACAGTCATATTTAAGAGAGGCAGTACAGACAGAGACGTATCGTATGACCTTTGTCTGTCTGTGACCAAGGTCAGACGGTCATACAGAGATCATCAGAGATCATCAGATAGCAGAGGGATCAGAGGGGAGGATGTCATTAGAGATAGTGTCTGAATGGAATCCCCCAAAAGCCACTATGTGTCTAGATAAGGAGCTGGGAGATAGTGAGAGGGCAGAGGAACAGGGAGAGGAACCGGGGCAGGTGGGCAGTGGGCTCACCATGGGGCTGTGTAGTATACCACTCAAAAGGACATGGCACATAATAAGCCCAGAGAGGAGCATGACCTTGGGTGTACCGTATGCGTGGTTCCTTTGTGTTTTTAGATTATTCAAAAAAGTATGTATGCGGGCGTGTGTGTGTGTTTGTGTGTTTGCATAGTCACATCTGTGTGTTTGTGAGTGCGTGCGTGCGTATGTCTGAGCGAGTGCGTTAGACTTAAATTGGATATTCTGTGTGTTTAATTATAGGCTGTGTGTTCCTGTCAGTGAGGCTGACTGGCCCTCTCATAGCTCCTCTCCTCCTTTCCTTTCCTTTCCTCTCCTACACACTGTCGCTGACTCCAGGTCAGAACAGAGCTGTAAAAACTAATGAGAGAGAGAGAGAGAGAGAGAGAGAGAGAGAGAGAGAGAGAGAGAGAGAGAGAGAGAGAGAGAGAGAGAGAGAGAGAGAGAGAGAGAGAGAGAGAGAGAGAGAGAGAGAGAGAGACAAAGAGAGAGAGAGACAAAGAGAGAGAGAGAGAGAGAGAGAGAGAGAGAGAGAGAGAGAGAGAGAGACAAAGAGAGAGAGAGAGAGACAAAGAGAGAGAGAGAGAGAGAGAGAGAGAGAGAGAGAGAGAGAGAGAGAGAGAGAGAGAGAGAGAGAGAGAAAGAGAGAGACAAAGAGAGAGAGAGAGAGAGACAAAGAGAGAGAGAGAGAGAGAGAGAGAAGGGACGTGGTTCATTTTTTTTTTAAACTAATTTGGTCGTGAAACTGGCCATGTCAGACTATTGTCTTTCTCTTCTTGTCACGCCCTGACCTGAGTATTCTTTGTTTTCTTTATATATTTTGGTTAGGTCAGGGTGTGACGAGGGTGGTATGTGTGTTTTTGTCTCATCTAGGGTGTTTGTACTGTCTAGGGGTTTAGTAGATTTATGGGGTTGTTTCCATCTAGGTGTTTATGTAGGTCTATGGTTGCCTAGATTGGTTCTCAATTACAGGCAGGTGTTTATCGTTGTCTCTGATTGGGAACCATATTTAGGCAGCCATCTGCTTTGGGTATTTTGTGGGTTATTGTCTATGTTATGTTGCACATTAGCAAAGTGTTTATATAGAGGTCACGGTCGTCTTGTTGTTTTTGTTTAAGTGTTCTTCGTGTTCTTCATTAAATAAAGAAGAATGTATTCTAACCACGCTGCGCTTTGGTCCACTCCATACGACGATCGTGACACTTCTTTCCTTCATGTTTTCTTCCTCGTTTCCCTCTTTCAATTGTCCAGGGTCCTGTTGTCTCTCTGGCTGAAGTCAGAGCGTAACAGTGTTAGTGACTCAGACCAAGAGAACCCCAAGGCTCTAGGGGGGGGAGTCAGAGACGTGTACACAGCCAGTGGCCACTCTGACTGGGTAGACATAAAGCCCTGCAGCCTGGACCTGTGGGTGGCTACACTGTCACAGACACTCAGTGGAACAGTGTGCGGTGAGGTGGCTACGGTATCTATGAATAGGATATCTACTGTACATGTCCACATGCTGTACATCCACAGTCACCACATGTTAGGGTGCAAGATTCCAATAACGTTCCCAAAATTCACAGGTGTTCCCGAAATCCCAGTTGGATTATTCCTGGAATCAGTATGGAATAAGCAGGAAATCTATCAATCCTCCAACCGGGATATCGGAAAAATATGTATTTTGGTTTCCAGAATTTTTGCAACACTACCACAAACACAGCTATTACTTCTAGTCTATATGTAAAAGAGAGACGCAGCACTGTGGAGGCTCTTCTCCAGTGGGTATGAGGTACTTCAAAATAGGAGCCAGGGACGGGGAGCTGCAAGGGAGGACAGGGAGGGACCGGATGAAACCCCCCCACAGAGCCGACCCCCGCCAGAGGCTCAACGGAGAGCCGGATCACCACCCCCTGTCCAGAAATAGCTCCACATGCATTCCAACACTGTCTGTCTGTCCTTCTGTCCGCCTGCCCGTCTGTCTGTCTGTCTGTCTGTCTGTCTGTCTGTCTGTCTGTCTGTCTGTCTGTCTGTCTGTCTGTCTGTATGCACAGACACGGCAGTAGCACGTTTAGCTTTTAAGTTCAGCTCCTGTTCAGATGCACCATCCATTGGTCATTTGGTAGTTTGCGTTATACAACACTATTAGTGATGGTCTTTGGTGTTTTGGGTTGTTTTATGAATGTTGAAACATAAAGAGACGAACCATTTTACAATGTGTTGTATAAGATATGTATAACAATATAGGCAGTGTTCTTCAGACCACGGAACTAAGCGTAGGTGGCGTTAAGGGTGAATCTTTTACAATGTGTTCTCCTAACTACTTCCGTTTGAAGTGCTCTGATGACATGTTAGGGTTAAGTAGTCCTGACGTACATTTTCATGTCCTAAATATAGTCTGGCTATTGGGCAACACCTTCCCTATTGTATTAGGAATACACCTGTTCTCCATAATGGTGCTTCACTGACACACTCGTTCTAAAACAGACATAATGCAGCGTTTGACATTCCAATGGCAAAGTAATGGGGGAGGAAATCATCATAGAGCCTTTTCAAACAGATACATTGGGGCGAGAGGGGGGGATGGGTAGTTCATCTGAAACGTAACTCCGTGCGCGATTTCATATCTCATGAAAATAATTCCTCTGGGAGTCAACAAGGGTCATAGCACTCATTTCCACAGACAAACACACACAGACACACAGACAAACACACACACAGACACACAGACAAACACACACACACATAGACAGACACACAGACACACAGTACACTCCCTGGCTGTACCAAACCGGCGGGTGTGCCTGCTACGTGCTAATCATCATAAAAACAGGTTTAAGTTTCGTCAGTTCTACCCCCAGGCAGGTCAGGAGACTAGCATGAAGTGTAGACTAGTGCAGATGTGTGAGTTAGTCAACAGCAGCTAATAGGATATTCAGGATACTGACAATAAAGATTTAACTTCGGGGGGGAAGTTAAAGGAGAAGACGAAAACGTATGAGGGTAGCATCACAGCACGACGAGGAAGAGCAAACTAAAGGCTGACTGATGCAGTACCTCATTGAGGTCATCTTCCCCTTTCATCTCTGTCTAGAACTGTAAATCAACATGGCAACCCAGGCGAGCTGCTCATTTCATGTTTCTGCTGAAGGACCTCCAGCTACAGCCAGCCACAGGAGACGGGGCTGTTGGTTTTATTTCATCTCTGTTTTGGTTTGTAGCTCATGCAGTTGCTATTATAGATGAATCAAGTGGAAAGGGTTAGGGCAGGGAAGGCCCTGTGAACTACGCTTGTTTATACAGGGCTCTTGATGCCCTAATGGTCCACTGCACTGAGAATGTGGCTTTAAGCTAAAAACATAGTCACAAGAAATGTTAAAAAGTCACTGTGATGGGAGTGTGTGTGTGTGTGTGTGTGTGTGTGTGTGTGTGTGTGTGTGTGTGTGTGTGTGTGTGTGTGTGTGTGTGTGTGTGTGTGTGTGTGTGTGTGTGTGTGTGTCTGTCTGTCTGTCTGTCTGTCTGTCTGTCTGTCTGTCTGTCTGTCTGTCTGTCTGTCTGTCTGTCTGTCTGTCTGTCTGTCTGTCTGTCTGTCTGTCTGTCTGTCTGTCTGTCTGTCTGTCTGTCTGTCTGTCTGTCTGTCTGTCTGTGTGTGTGTGTGTGTGTGTGTGTGTGTGTGTGTGTGTGTGTGTGTGTGTGTGTGTGTGTGTGTGTGTGTGTGTGTGTGTGTGTGTGTGTGTGTGTGTGTGTGTGTGTGTGTGTGTGTGTGTGTGTGTGTGTGTGTGTGTGTGTGTGTGTGTGTGTGTGTGTGTGTCTGTGTGTGTAGTGGCTGTGTGAGTGATGCAAGGTGTTTGCAGCTATTTGTCATTATCGCTCAAATCAAAAATATATCACCCCACTAATTACAGAAACACCTGTTGTGTGTTATAAAATAATCATTATAATACATGTGGAGGGTCAAGTAGGCAAGTGGATAATTCTTTGGAGAGGTGTTTGACATTGCCTAATGCCTCTAATGAAATTAGAAATAATATTATCTGACCCGCAACAGACAAGGAATCAGACATAGTCCATCAGAGAGCATAAACAGAGATGTGAATGTGGTGTGGGACTGTGGGAGAAGCCTGAATGACTGTCATGAGTGACTTAGATATTCCCTGGGACAGTCCTTGCTGTGCTGTGAGTGGGAGAATGTTCCAGGCCTGACTTGGATGAGATAGTTCCCATGGTGCAGCACCACCACACTGGGAAGAGACACAGTACAGGGGGCATGACAGTATTGGCTGGATGAATACTCAGACTGGCTGACGAGCATCATACCCCGTGACCGTGAGCACCCAGTACTGGTCACTGATTGGTGCACAGACCTATTGTGACCCAGTGTCAGTTAGCTTGGCCAATCACAGCTCGGAATGGGGTTAGGAATGGTGACATTTGAACTCAAGGAGCAACGGTTTGTCAGTCATCGCTGGCTTTTTATATAAAAGTCCTCGCTACTGCTATTTAGATACACAAATACACAGATGCCAAAGACAGATAAACAGACATGCGTACACAGACTATGCCCTCTCCCACAATACATACACACACAATACATACACACACACACACAAACACAGACAAACATTCTCATTTGCATTCCACTCAATCAGTTTCTAATTGACTTAATCCTCCAGATGGTCTGTGGCGTAATGCAGGGGGAATACAAAGCAGCTGCCAGTTTCCCTCTGGTTCTGGACAGCCATAATGGACCTGTTTCTGTTTATGCCTATTTAAATTAACCATCCTATTCACGAAGACACTGGTTCACACACACACACGCGCGCGCACACACACACACACACACACACACACACACACACACACACACACACACACACACACACACACACACACACACACACACACACACACACACACACACACACACACAGTACCTAGACACAGTCATGACCCTAATTAGATCAACCTCACCTCTGTTATCTTCCATCCTGTGATTACTAGAAACCCTGCTGGTCTGGAGAACAACAGATCACCGAGGCTAAACTAATCAATGGTCTACTGACACACTAAAACAATAGGCACTGTGACCTTGTTAATGGCAATACACGTCCTACCAAACCCACTGAGACCTATCAGACCACAGAGGCTGTAAAAGTGTAAATGAGGAGGCTAGACTCCAGCTCCTGAAACAGAACACACCTCAAGGACTAATCAATAATGACTGAATCAGTGATATTCGGAGACCACGGGGAGTCTCTTGTGTTCAACTGATATGTTATTACTAATGCACTCTCCATCTTATTACCCGACACTAACTAGGTGGATGGCAGATGGAGTGAAACCAACTGAGCTGATCCTGGTACATTGTTATACAGAGTTGCTGTTGGGTGGTTTTAGACAGTGGTGTAAAGTACTTCAGTAAAAATACTTGAAAGTATTACTCAAGTATTTTTGGGGGTATCTGTACTTTGCTTTACTATTTATATTTTTGACAACTTCTACTTCTACTTTAACTGCACTACATTCCTAAAGAAAATAATGTACCTTTAGCAATTACATTTACTTTTGATACTTAAGTATATTTAAAACAAAATCATTTTAAGACTTTTACTCCAGTAGTGTTTTTACCATAGGAGAACATCCGTTAACTCATTTACATCTGGAGTGAAAACATGAGCATCTGTGTTTGATACAAACCAAGGAGTAAATAAGCAGGCATGTGAGCACACACACTCTTGAGTGTAACTTGCTTGAGGCTGGTAGGCTGGGTGGGTGATATCATGTTGGTAGATGGAGTAAAGAGAGAGGGGGGGTTATTGTCTCTTTACTGAAGATAAACACTAATCATCCATTTTCAGTCATCATCAAGGGGTTAGATATGGACAGACAGAAGCACAACCCTGCTACCATTACAGAACCCCCCCGGGAATACTTCTGACCCACTGATTCCTTCCTCCCAGCCACAGAGACTTCTTCAGCCCTCACTGACAGACTCAAGTAGATTTACTCTCAGGGTCAACACCAGGTCCCTCCCACACATAGAAAATCCCCTCAAAAGAAAACACTCTCAGCTCTATGACCGTGTAAAAACGGCAATACCCCATCATCATCATCGGTTGTTTTTAGGTTTAGGAATATTTATGGCAATAGACGGGGATTCCCCTGGGGGTTCAATTACATACCCAGGCTTCTCAGTCACTCAGCCAGTCAGAGATGTTTCAGATACTGTTTTGACCAGAAAGTGGATCTCTAAGCTGCACTTACAGCTTCAGCCTGAAGGCCCTGGGCTGAGAGCTGAAACTAGAGCATGGCATTCCACACAGATGGGCCACAATCACCCCCTCTCAGGTCTGGAGATGTGGTGTCAATGGGGAAAACCCAAGTTGCTTTCCCACCATGGCGGGCATCTGTATTCTAAACCCCTCAGATAGAGGGTCCATATCTGGAACCAAACACTGGCTGACCCATTATCGACAAGGTCAGTTAACGTCCAGAGAAACACTATTTGCAGCCATTTGGCACTGATAGGAGTGGATTGAGAGCTAGTGCAACTGTAACCACAGTCAAACACAACTGAAACAGAATGGATGGGTTGAGATCATTTCTGTGGGCCAGTCAGTCGGCCGGCCATACTGCTTCAGCCCCTGCTCCTGCCCCTCCCCGACCCCCCAGCAGTCTTCTGGCCACTGGACAGAGCATGGGAACAGCCCGGCCACAGGCAGCGCTCCGCAGAGAGGGGAATGTAAACAGAGTGCAGCGCTGAGAGAAAGGGCTGTGGCACTGGAGATTTTCAGCAAAGGAAACAATCGTAAATAGCAGTTGCCTCAAGCAAAAGTACGCCAGTCAGTCAGTCGACATGGTCAAAGCAATTCAGCAGAGAGGGGTGGCTGCTTGAAAAACCCAAAATGATTGAAGCAGCCCTCCCACGGTTGCAGACATGGACTGTCATCACTGCCAAGCTGAGCAGCCAGAGGGATTGATTTGTCATCAGCCTTTAGGAGATAGATGCAGAGAGCAGAAATAGTCTTACCTGACGTGTCCCACATGTTCAACTCAATCCTCTGTTTTTCGATTTCAAAACTGGCCGTGTAGTTTTCAAAAACGGTGGGGACATAGTTCTGGAAAAGGGGTGCATCTTGATTAGTAAAGCACTAATAGCATAGGCGTAACGTAGGTTAGACGTTCAACTACGTACATGTAATGTATCATACAAATATATAGGCTATATTAAAACAATATAGGTCTAGTTGCTAATAACACCCCGATACCATATTAACGACAATGGGAAATCGAATACACGCCGAAATACATTATATGAGTCTATATTCTTTAATCACTAATAATAATGACCATTTTATATTTAAAGATGCACATTATTTCCCTGTCTTTCAGTTTCCGTCTCTCTCTCTCTCTCTCTTAGACATATCTAACGCAGGTGCGTGTACACCTCTGGCTCATAATTTAAATCAAGACATTGGGGTTAAAAGATTAGAATAAAGAAGCTCTGGTTGTTCTATTTGGTTTCGGTGTCCGTCTTGACATTTATTTTTTGCTTCATTCATAACCGCGATGACCTACAGTACACATGCCACTCTTAAATGATCCAGTTGCCTGTTTTCAAGTGTTGACATAACGCAAGACTTCATAGCCTATATATATATATATATATCAGGACACTTACCTCGGGATAGCAGTCCTTCGCAAAAACATGTAGGAGCGCAGTTTTACCACATTGCGTATCTCCGACCACCACGATCTTACAGCGGCTGCCTTGACTTTCCATCTTTGTCTGTCAGTGTGTCTGTTCTGGACGCGGATCGGTTTCATTCACCATCCGATGTGGATATAAGGTGAGACTGGAACTCAAGGAAAACCCAGCAGGTACATACCCCGATTGTGGCGCGCCCTACTATGTGTCCTCCCCTGTCCACCCCGTGCAGCCCTCGGTTCCCACGGTTACACCAGCTATCCTCTCAATGCCTGTTTACACCCACCTTGCCCGCAACAGCAGCACTCAGCAGCAGCACGCAGCCCCCCCAAACTCGTTAATTGGCCACGCCTTGCTCCCAACGACAGCGAGTTGGTCCTCGTAACGCCGTGCTCATTTACTTGTTTGATAGCTTGTCTCTTTACTTGTCTAACAGTGGCGCAGTGGCGCACATATTATAATTGGGCTACATCTCATGACTTTTATTAATAGCTTTGAGGATTGTGTTGAGATACACATTTCAACGAATGTACTGACTGTTTATTACATAGTTATAAACTGTAAAACTAGACTAATAATTGGTCGAACAGTTTATAAAACGGGGGATAAATTCCTTTATACGTGATTTATAGGTCTAACGTATATTTTAATGTTAAGTGGGAGTGTCTTATACATTCTCAAAACAAATGAAAAGGAAAGTATTTTTGTATTATGCATTGGAGAGGTAGGCTACAACTATGGGGGGATGAAGCGTGTATGGTGTGATGGATCGTGTCCCCCTTGTGACCGGAGTTTTAGTAGATCGCCAGAGGACACAGAACAAGCCACTGATAATAAGTATCAGTTATCACTGTATCTTGAAGCATCATGTTGTGGAAGGAACCCACTCAGCCCAACCCTGTCTTATTGCATATCAATGGATCACTTCCCTATCCATTTGGAAGCTCTTCGACTGAAACGTCCATGTTTCACGCACTGTTGTTGTTTCAAGTGAGATATAAATGCCACCTGAGGCAGACCGGTTTACAATTCAGTGAGGTTACAAACTAGTTGTTACATACTTTTTTTCTACAGGCTTTTACTGCCTCCCTTTGGTGAGGAGTGGTATTTTATCTATAGGAAAATAAACCCACGCTGAGCCATCAGCATTAGCCTACCACCAGTGTCTGCATCTTCCCGAAAGATTATTGAACCAAGAATATATTGTTTTGGGGGGTTTCAATGGGCCTAAATGATTCATAAGTAATATATAATATATTTGCAAAAATAGGGTTTCCCTTGTATGATACAGACTACATTTAACTTGTAGAGGCATTACTGAATTCCACCAATACATATCTTATTTACTTCAACTTTGTCAGCATGCAGTTAATCAGAGATTAGGTATAGAGAGTACCATTACATGGCTGTGTGAGCTTCCCTTCCCTCCTGTCCATGACTAACTCCACTCTATGACACAAGTCATATATTTTAACCAGAGTTAAACGCAATGAGCTGTGCAGTGCTTCTTCTGAGCAGCAGGTGGACACAGAGCACAGTCTCTCTCTGGTCCAGTGGTGGCAATGTCTGAAAGTAACTTTTCCAGTATTCCATAGTTCTATGAAATACAACTTATAATTAGAAACAATATGAGTGAAATAGCTTTCCTTCCCAAAAATTGTAATTAAGTATGTTTAAAAAAACAATGTTTTTCTTCCCCTGCTTGGACTGGTCACAAACAACAGAATGCTGTTGGAATATCCAGAACCTTCAGGAAGTATTCACCTTCTGGACTGTTTCCACATTTTGTTGTGTTACAGCCCTGAATGTAAAATTGATTACGTTTAGATTTTGTATCACTGGCCTACACACAAGACCCTATAATGACAAAGTGGAATTATGATTTTAGACATTTTTACACATGAATTTAAACATAGAAAAGCTGAAATGTCTTGAGTATTCAAGCCTTTTGTTATGGTAAGCCTAAATAAGTTCAGGAGTGAAAATGTGCTTAACAAGTCACATAATAAGTTGAATGGACTCACTCTGTGTGCAATAATAGTGTTTAACATGATTTTTAATGACCACCTTATCGCTGTACCCCACACTACCCCACACACAATTATCTGTATGGTCCCTCAGTTGAGCAGTGAATTTCAAACACAAATTCAACCACAAAGACCAGAGAGGTTTTCCAAAGCTTCGCAAAGAAAGGCAGCTATTGGTAGGTGGGTAAACTTTAAAAAGCAGACGTTGAATATCCCTTTGAGCATGGTGAAATTATAAATTACACTTAGAACCAGTCACTACAAAGCTGTACGTTTGTTTGTTTCTCTTTATTGTTTTGTTGCTGGTTCACATTTATATCAAATGTGATGAACCCAAATGCGCCTTGGTCTACCCATTTCGACGAGCGTTACAGTATTTAAATATACTTAAGTATCAAAAGTAAATGCAATTGATCAAATATACTTAAGTATCGAAAGTAAATGTATAAATCATTTCAAAGTCCTTATGTTAAGCAAACCAGACGGCATATTTTCTTGTTTTTTATTTATTTACGGATAGCCAAATCCAACGCTCAGACAAAATGTCCAAACTATGCAATGAGTTTAGTGAGTCCACCAGATAAGAGGTTGTAGGGATGAACAAGGATGTTCTTTTGATAAGTGTGTGAATTAGACCATTTTATTTGCCTGCTAAGCATTCAAAATGTAATGCATACTTTTGAGTGTCAGGGAAAATGTATGGAGTAAAATGTACATTTTCTTTAGGAATGTAGTTTTCCTTAGGAAAGTTGTCCAAAATATAACTAGTAAAGTACAGATACTTAAACTACTTAAGTAGTACTTTCAAGTATTTGTACTTAAATACTTTACACCACTGCTACAAAGATACAGGCATCCTTCCTAACTCAGTTGCAAGAGGAAGGAAACAGCTCAGGGATTTTGCCATGAGGCCGATTGGTGAGTTTAATGGCTGTGATAGGAGAAAACTGAGGATGGCTACACATTGTAGTTACTCCACAATTCTAACCTAAATGACAGGGTGACAATATGGAAGCCTGGTACAGAAAAACTATTCCAAAACATGCATCCTGTTTGCAATAAGGCACTAAAGTAAAACTGCAAAAACATGGAAAATAAACTTTATTTCGTTAACTTTATCTCCTGAATACAAAGCGTTATGAATGGGGAAAATTCAACTCAACACTGAGTTACTCATGTTCATGTTCTTCATGTTTTCAAGGATGGTGATGGCTGCATCATGTTTGTCACACCCTGATCTGTTTCACCTGTCTTTGTGCTTGCCTCCAGCCCCCTCCAGGTGTTGCCCATCTTCCTCATTATCCCCAGTATATTTATACCTGTGTTCTCTGTTTGTCTGTTGCTAGTTTATCTTGTCTTTTCAGGTCTTACAAGCATGTTTTCCCGTCTCCCTGCTTTCTCAAGTTCTGTTTCCTAGTTTCCCCAGTTCTGACCATTCTGCCTGCCCTGACCCAGAGCCTGCCTGCCGATCTGTACCTCCCTGACTCTGACCCCTTTACGAAACCTCTGCCTGTCCTGACACCAAGCCTGTCTGCTATTCTGTACCTTATTGACTCTGCCCTGGATTATGGACCTCTGCCTGCCATTGACCTGTATTTTTCCTGCCCCTATTTGAGTCAATAAACATGTGACTCTAGCTGTCTGCATCTGGGTCTTATCCTGAGTTCTGATAATGTTATGGGTATGCTTGTCATCGGCAACGACTAGACAATTTTTTTTTACATACAAAAAGAAACAGAATAGCGCTAAGCACAGGCCGAATCCTACAGAAGAACCTGGTTCAGTCTGCTTTCCAACAGACACTGGGAGACAAATTCACATTTCAACAGGACAATAACCTAAAACACAAGGCCAAATATAACCTGGAGTTGCTAACCAAGATGACATTGAATGTTTATGAGTGGCCTAGTTACAGTTTTGACTTAAATCAGCTTAAATCAGCTTAAATCTATGACTTGAAAATGTCTGTCTAGCAATGATAAACAGCCAACTTGACAGAGTTAGAAGAATTTTAAAAGGAATAATGGGCAAAGATTGTACAATCCAGGTATGCAAAGCTCTTAGAGACTTATCCAGAAAGACTTACAGTTGTAGTCACTGCCAAAGGTGATTCTAATATGTATTGATTCAGGGGTGTGAATACTTATGTAAATGAGCTATTTCTGTATTTACAAAAAAAATTAAAACATGTTTTCACTTTGTCATTATGGGTTATTGTGTGTAGATGGGTGATGGAAAATATATATTTAATACATTTTGAATTCATGCTGTAACACCACAAAATGTGGAATAAGTCAAGGGGCATGAATACTTCCTGAAGGCACTGCAGCCTACCAATCATTATAAATATCCATGACAAGTAAACCGTTTATTTTACAGCTCAGTCACTGAGCCAATGAGACGTCTCAGCCAAAGCATGTGAGGTCACCTTATATGAAATAGAAAGCATTTTTGAAGACGTCTGTTTCAGACAAGTTTATGGACGGAGAGGCCTATTACCCAATGTTTTTTCTCAAATGTGTGATTTGACCACAAATACAGGTAAAGGACGAGTCAACAACATTATTTGGGTGGGCCGTTGAGTTGACAGAACATTAGCTTTTTTTTGGGGGGGGGGGGTAGTTAGGTCCTATGTAACCT
The DNA here is from genome assembly GCF_023373465.1 of Oncorhynchus keta. Lineage (NCBI taxonomy): Eukaryota > Metazoa > Chordata > Actinopteri > Salmoniformes > Salmonidae > Oncorhynchus > Oncorhynchus keta. Next base: position 10,316,795 of record NC_068425.1, on the reverse strand, counting down.
AAAAGACAGAGAAACACATGTCAGAGTTTGGTTGGATAATAGCCCTTCTCATGACTCAATGCTACATTGGAGTCATTCCATATCCCTTTCGATTGGCTGAGGTGGTTTGGTCAAGTGTGGATCGCTCTATCTGGAAACAGAATGATCCTGATTGATGTATGGTTTTGGAAACCTTGAATACTCAACTTAAAAGTATTGTGCGAGATTTTGGCAATTAAGTCCTTTTTCTACTCCAGATTATTTTTGTATTTTATCCATGAGTTCATCTGTCTCTGGGTAAGTAGAAAAAAGGCTTAATTGTGAGAAGCAGTGTTAAAACGGCGCACAATAAGTGTATCTTTTCTATTTGTAAAATTATTTGGGGTAGATATGAAAATATAGTTTCTGATGTTTCCAAATCCGTATTGCACGCAGTGATTAACATTAGACAAGCGTCAGGACAGCTGTAGGCATACACATTTGCCCTGCCTTGGTCAATTGTTCAAATGAGAACTCTATGGCTGTATGGCCAACAAGCTCTCACAGTCTCACTGCATAATTAGACGTTTATCCTCGTTCTCCAAACGTACAAATTCTAATTTTGAAGTTGCTCCAAACGTTATATTTCAAAGTGTTTTGTTGTCCTTGCTGCTTTGTATCATTCCATTTCTCCAAACATCAAATTTATAAGTTAAGGGTTAAGTTTCGGCACTCAATCCAAATGGTTACGGTAAGGGTTAAGGTTTGGGATAGTGTTAAAATAAAAAATAGAAACCAGTGTCCACAACTGTAACCTTCTGATCCAAAGTCATAGGATTACATCCATCTACTTTAGCAAAACCCAAGCCTACTTGATGGCAATAGGGCTCACTGTTATGCTTCGTGTTTGGTTTTGAAAGACATTTCCCGCGTCCTCAGGACATGGATAGACGTCCAATTTCGACTTCAATCTTGAACGACCTGGCAAGTAAGGTCTTGGGTTCTCGAGAGCTAGTCAGATGCATGCAATTCAATTACAGTAGTTTTGGAGCGCAAATATTCTGTTTGTTGCTCCATTATTTAAGCCTGTTCTTTCTAGTCATGACTTTTGCATGTTTTGATAATTAGGTCTCTATTTCCATATCAAGACATGTTTGCAAACTTACCGGTAATTGCTTGTTCTTGAGCAGGGAAGATGTTTGAGACCTGGTTTATTTTGAGCACTCTACAGACTCCATCAATGTGCCTTCCAGACAGAGGCTTCAAGGCACCCATTATTTTAGAGGGGGCGTGAAGTGCGTGATGATGGAGGGGGGTGGTCCAGAGGCTGGCTTGCAAGTCTGAGAATTTAGCATTTTTAAAACACCTGAAACAGCTTTTTCCTTCAGTTCTATGTATAAAAAAAATATGTATATTTTTTCTGCATAGGTTATCTAAGCATACCTCTTTACCTGTTCAGTTGTCATTTTAATGAATTATGCACATTGATTCTTCAATAACTTTTATGTCTTAGGAGATTAGTACAACTGCCACATTGGTATAGCTATACTGTAGTATCATAACCAAATAATTAAAGCAATTTTTGCATGGCAGATAGGATAGATAGTCAGACAAGCTACCCAGCTAGCACAGAACCATGTTTCTTAGAGCTTGGTGAGAGCATGGTTGTCATATGACTATTTTCCCATGGGAGACCAGCACAAAAAAGTGAAAAAATGTATGCACTCACTACTGTAAATTTCTCTGGATAAGAGAATCTGCTAATATAAAAAAAAAAATATATATATATTTTTAGGAGGCATTGCTGATTGCGGGCGTGGCCTTCAGATTGATCTTATTGGCCACCCTTGAGAGCAAATGTCATTCCTGTTCATTATGTGAAGTTTACATACTGCAAATAAGTGTTCCTTAAAATGTTTAGCATTTTACACATTCTTCTAGAATATTAGGATTATTTATTACATATTATAATATGGGGGTATGTATCCTAAAAATATCATTTTCATAGACTGTTATGGAACTCATAAACTTCTGTAAGCCCCAACTAAGCTACAAAAATGTAAATGTTCAACCTTAACATGTGATAACTATACAACAGAACAAATTAACAGGAATGTCAAAAAATAACTACTAAACTACACCTCCAGTCTTCTGATCTGACCCGCTGGGTCATATCTCAATAACTCAGCACCAAAAGAAAATAACCCAACCAAGTGACCCAACGCATAAAAACAGGACAAATCTAAGGGGGCATGTGCCCTTGTGTCCCCTATGGACATGACGCCTCTGCTTCCAGATGTCTGAACCCACAGCTCCCTCTCTGCCTTATCCAGGCCACATTACTGAATATGTAATGCTGTAAAGCAGAACTGTAATAACCTACTTAGTCAAAACAGAAGAAGAACTCTCAGGGCACCTAGTTGTTCAGGAGCACAGACAGTGCTGCAGCAGTGACAACACTTTTTAACATTTGTTCTGCGACTTTGGGCCTTAGTGGTGCTTTGCAACGACATTAATAATGCAATGCACACTACTTGACTGAAGCATGCTGAAAACAATTCATTCTGATTGATGATTCTAGAAAAGTCAATTGGCCTCATAGGAGTTTTATCCTCAAGATGTAAGCACAGCATACTAAGCCCCCCTCACATGTTTACACACAGATGTGATGAGCACGCTAGATAGCTAATTAGCACAGGTGGCCAGCTAGGTCTTCCGTCTGTCTTCCGTGAACAAGAGATATATCATGAGATATTATAAGGGCTCAGGGCCAGGGCCAGATGCAGACACGGGAGGCAGATGGTTTGAGTGTTTGATATTTATTAGTTCCAAAAAGGAGTAGGAAAGAGAATAGTTGTGGACAGGCAAAAGGTCAAAACCAGATCAGAGTCCAGGAGGTACAGAGTGGCAGGCAGGCTCGAGGTTAGGGCAGGCAGACTGGTCAGGCAGGCGGGCACAGAGTCCAGAAAACAGACAAGGGTCAAAACCAGGAGGACTAGCAAAAACAGGAGCACGGGAAAAACACACTGGTTGACTTGAAACAGACAAGACAAACTGGCACAGAGATACAGGAAACACAGGGATAAATACGCAACACCTGGAGGGTCTGACTGAAAACGCTGTGCCTTGCGAATCAGAGCCTCAATTCCACAAATGACAGAAGCTGCCAAACAAGAGGCAGGGAGGATGGTCTCAGATTCAGAGGGAGTGGCAGTGGAACTGTACAGATGGGATAGAGCGTCCGGCTTCACGTTCTTTGACCCTGGTCGGTAGGAGATGGTGAAATTGAACCTGTTAAATAACAGAGCCTAATTAGCTTGCCTTGGGTTGAGGAGCTTGGCAGTATGTAGGTATTCTAAATCTTTATGATCTGTCCATACCAGGAATGGATGTTCCGCCCCTTCCAGGCAGTGTCTTCACTCCTCCAGAGCCATCTTCACAGCGAGGAGTTCCCAGTTCCCAACATCATAGTTCCTTTCCGCAGAGTTGAGACGATGGGACATGAAGGCACAGGTATGAAGCTTTTGGTCCTTTTTTTCCTCCCATGGATGGATCGCTGGGGAAGAACGGCCCTTACTCCCAAGTTGGAAGCATCAACCTCCACCACAAACTGACGAGTTGGGTCTGGTTGGATGCGGATAGGAGCAGTAGTGAATCGCTGCTTAAGATCCCCAAAAGCCTTGTACGCTGCTGGAGACCATGTAAACGGTACCTTGGGAGAGGTGAGCGCAGAGAGAGGAGCCGCCAGGTTGCCATAGCTCCGAATGAAACAGCGGTAGAAATGAGCAAACCCCAGAAACCGTTGGAGCTGCACCCTGGATGTGGACTGGGGCCAATCCACCACCGCTCTCACCGTCTCCTGATCCATCTGTACATTCCCCTCAGCCATAATGTATCCTAGAAAGGAGATAGTGGAGCGGTGGAACTCACACCTCTCAGCCTTTACAAACAACTGATTCTCCAAGAGGTGCTGAAGAACCTGTCGAACATGGAGAATGTGTTCCTGGGCAGAACGAGAGAAAACCAGGATGTCGTTGAGGTAGACAAAAACAAAACGATTCAACATGTCCCGGAGCACATCGTTGACCAGAGCCTGGAAAATGGCAGGCGCGTTGGTGAGTCCAAACGGCAAAACTAGGTACTCAAAATGTCCACTGGCAGTGTTGAAAGCTGTCTTCCACTCGTCTCCTTCGCGTATCCGCACACGATGGTAGACATTCTGAAGGTCCAGTTTGGAGAAGATAGTAGCCCCCCGGAGAGGTTTGAAAGCTGAGGAGAGGAGTGGTAGAGGGTACAGATTTTTAATCATAATATCAATGAGACCCCGGTAATCAATACATGAATACAGGGTCTTCTCCTTTTTCCCCACAAAGAAGAATATTGCGCTGGCAGGAGAGACAGAAGGGTGAATACTCTCAACAGCCAGTGAGTCCTCTATGTACTCCTCCAAGGCCTTGGTCTCAGGTCCCGACAGGGAATATAGCCGACAATCGTAGGGACGATGTGGAGGAAGGGAGGTAGCACCAGTCTTGCTGAAAATCTCCAGATCCTGATACTCTGTGGGGATGGCAGAAAGATCCGAGGCCTTACTTAATCCTGGAGACAGACGTTTCAGAGATGGCTGTGCCTCTTTTAGGCAGTGTGAATGGCAAAATAGGCTCCAACAGAATGGAACCTGTAGTCCAGTCAATATTGTGTTTTTGGAGCCATGAAAAACCCAAAACAACAGGTATGTGGGGAGACTCAAGAGGAGGAGCTGAACTGACTCACTGTGGTTTCCAGATACCCGCATATTTAGGGGAATTGTGCTGTGCGTGACTCTACCAAAGGAGTGACCGTCCAGTGCCCTGGCATCCATGGGAACAGAGAGGAGTTGCGTAGTAATACCCAGTTCTGATACCAGGGTAGCGTCCATAAAACTCTCATCTGCCCCAGAATCAATAAGCACCCGGAGAGACTTAGACTGGTCTCCCCACATCAAGCTCACATAAAAAAAGAGTATGGGTAATGGGACTTAGAGGACTCCCAGTCAGACTCACCAGAATGCTTGTACCAACTAAGGTGTCTGGTCTCTTAACTGGGCAGGTGGCTATATAATGTCCTACAGCTCCAGAATACAGACAGCAACTGGAGCTTAGCCTGTGGGAATGTTCCCTAGGCAATAACCTAGCCCTTCCCAGTTGCGTAGGTTCTGGTGTGTCAGACTCTCCCATTATCGATGATTCTTGAGGAGGCTCAGGTGGCTTCGGATCCTTCGAAGATGAGCAAGCCACTGCGGATGAATGAGTGTGACCCAGGCAAAACCTCCTCTCACTCCTGCGTTCCCTTAGACGCCCATCAATTATAATGGAGAGGGCAATGAGGGAGTCGAGGTCCACTGGCAATTCCAGTGCAGCTAGCTCAACCTTTATCACCTCAGAGTCCGTGAAGGAAGGTATCGAAAAGGGACTCCGGATTCCAGGCACTCTCGGCAGCCAACATGCAACAATCAACAGCGTTGTCTGCCACACTACAGGAATCTTGACGTAAATCAAAAAGCTTACAATCCGCCTCTCTCCCAGATACCAAAGAATCGAAAACCTTCCTCACCTCATGAAATCCTCCAGATGATCCTCCAGATGACGACAAATGACGGATTGTTGCTCCCAAACAGCCGCTGCCCAGGAGAGCGCCTTTCCCAAGATTAGCGTAATAATATATGCTATTTTACCAGGATCCCCAGAGTAACGCTCCGGAGGTGGTAAGCGGGGTTCCCGGGGAGCCGGGGTAGGCTGTACCAACTCACCACTCATAGGGAAAAAGTTACTGGGTGGTTGGGGGTTCTCAAAGGTGGTTGGCTGCCTATGAGCTAACTCCTTGATTTGCTCCATAATAGCCTTAAACCCCTGGTTTTGGTGTGCCGTCAGGGAACGAAGCCCTTCCAGAAGTTCCTGAAGGCATACTGGTCAGGCAGGCAGAGTCCAGAAAACAGGTAAGGGTCAAAACCGGGAGGACTAGCAAAAGAGAGAATAGCAAAAGCAGGAGCATGGGGAAAAACAAGCTGGTTGACTTGAAACAGACAAGATGAACTGGCACAGAGAGACAGGAAACATGGATAAATATACAGGGGAAAATAAGCAACACCTGGAGGGGGTGGAGACAATCACAAGGACAGGTGAATCAGATCAGGGCATGACAGATATGGCAGTGTGGAACACTAACCCAAAACCTGGGATGGCAAGTAGCCTAGTGGTTGGACTAGTAACCAAAAGATTGCAAGATCGAATCCCCGAGCTGACAAGGTAGACATCTGTTGTTCTGCCCCTGAACAAGGCAGTTAACCCACTGTTCCTAGGCCGTCAATGAAAATAAGAATTTGTTCTTAACTGACTTTCCTAGTAAAATAAAGCTGTGTAGTAATTTTAACCTTTTGGTTTTGGAAAATGATTTATCACTGATATGAAAGATACATTCTTTACGTATCCAAAACCGTACAGCAAGCGAAGCATTTTATTGATCAGGTTGTCGGGATATTAATAACAAAACACCCCCGGCTAGAATATACTATCATCAATAGGTGATAAAGCAGTTAGCATCTATGAACTAGTTAGTGGCTAGCTGGCAAAATGATTAGCTAAATGTAGGTACAAACTCCAAAATAGCACATACATATGAAGCTACATTTAGATAAAAGGTTATCAATATGCTTCTTACCTGTAGACATGTAAAACAGGCTAAAAACAAAAGGTCTACTGTCACGATACCTAGTGAGCTGCCAGTTTGAATGTCCTTTAGCTTGCTAGCTAGCAACATTAGCAACAACACATTTTGCAACAATCCCAAGTTCATCACTGTTTCGATCATATATCTTTACATGCTTATGTCTTTGTTAACATGTCAATTGTGGGGGAGACTTGCTGATACAGACCTGAAATTCATTGACAAGAAAGCACCATCAGATTAGTGTATTTTATGGCTTCATGAGTTGTGAATCTACGAGGGTTTACGCCCTCTACTGGACGCTTGGTGAACCTTGCCAGACCAGTCAATTTACACTTTGTTACATCTGCATCAACAAATCATACAAGCATAGCTAATTGCCTTCAATAGGCAATACATATTAATGAATAAGCATCACATTGAATAAATGTATAATTAAGGTGTGTGTTTTGAAAGAAATATTGAATCAGTAAACTACTAATTAGCAATAAAAAAGCCACACTCATAGTCTTTGTAAATTAAACTAAACTAGTTTTGATTGTGTGTAACATAAGCCTACCAAATACAATACCACCAGTGAGTTTATATCATACAAGCGCAGCTAATTGTATTCTGAGGTCAAGTGTTAAAATATTAAAAATACAATTCCACCAGCCAGGATACAATGCTCTGCCTAAGGCTAAGTTAGCTGGCTAACATTAGCAATTACCAAGCCCAGCCAAAGTCTAAATATATATGCCATTCCACATTACTTTTTGGTTATAATCATATTGTAATGCTCACATGAATATAAATGCTGAATATTTGTTCATACCATTGTGAACAATCAAATGCATTACACTCAAAATAATTTGAAATCAGATACTAATCTGGCTGACGCCACTAGCTAGCTAAGCTAGCTAGCTAACCATCATAATCGGTTTGGTTAGCTAGATAGCTTAGCTAGCTAGTGTCGTCAGCCAGATTAGTATCTGAATTCAAATTATTTTGAGTGTAATGCAACTGCTAGCCCAACTGCTACATGCAAAATAACAGCTGAGTTTAGTGGTGTGGGGGCTGTGCTTTGGCAAAGTGGGTGGGGTTTATATCCTTCCTGTTTGGCTCTGTCTGGGGGTGTCCTCGGATGTGGCCACAGTGTCTCCTGACCCCTCCTGTCTCAGCCTCAGCCTCAGTCTCAGTAGTTTATGTGTCGGGGGGCTAGGGTCAGATTGTTATATCTGGAGTACTTCTCCTGTCCTATTCGGTGTCCGGTGTCCTGAGTTAGAACAAAACATTTATTATGAAATGTACAGGCAGAATGCTCCTCAACCGTCCAGTTGAGGAGCAGTGGCTCTCCCTGATGGTGTGACGTCCTCACATCCCATTAAACATCTATGTCTCTCACAGACCTTTGTACCTTTGGCTCTGCCGTCCGTTCAGTTTATTTCACTTCCGCATCCAGCTCAACATCCACTCAGCGGCTATCCCTGTTAAGTGCTGCTCTACTGATCTGGGCTCAGTGCCAGGTAGCACTTTTTCAGATCAATAGCTTAACCAGCAAGGTTTCTCCAGGACACAGGCCTGACCACCAGTATGGATACATACCTTTCTAAGCCCGCGACACCACAGGGGAATAACGTGGTTTTCCTGATTATTAGGTCTGGCAAGTGAGCCAATTTCATAATGTCAGTCAACATACCCACACGATGGAGGGGTGACAGGATCGAAAGACAAGAAGTTTGTTTTTATGACGCGCCTGTACTTTACTGGGAAGTAGCAACAATGAGTCCTGAGCATCCTGTGGGTTCCGGCCAATCACACAGTATAATGGGTGGCATAAACAAACATTTCCTCTGAACTTCTCAATTTCCACTACTCTCTCTCTGTTATACATATACACATGTACATACATACATACATACATACATACATACATACATACATACATACATACATACATACATACATACATACATACATACATACATACTGTACATACATATAAATACATATACTGTCACGCCCTGACCTTAGAGATCCTGTTTATGTCTCTATTTTGGTTTGGTCAGGGTGTGAGTTGGGGTGGGTATTCTATAATCTATTATTTGTATTTCTATGTTTTGGCCGGGTAGGGTTCTCAATCAGGGACAGCTGTCTATCGTTGTCTCTGATTGAGAACCATACTTAGGTAGCCCTTTTTTCCACCTGTCTTTGTGGGAAGTTGACTTTGTTTAGGGCACATAGCCTTGAGCTTCACGGTTTGTTTTTGTAGTGTTTATTGTTTTGTTCAGCGTCTTTTCTAAAATAAAGGAATATGTACGCTCACCACGCTGCAGCTTGGTCCTCTTCCTTCAACAGCCGTGACACATACATCTATATTTATTTTTACAAATGTATTTTATTTTCGGCTAACCCTACCACCCCTCCCCTAATTGGAGTAAACTAATGAACAACAGCACTTACGCGTCTGCTTCCAGTTTCTACATACTATATTCACTTTACAGATACAATCAATTTTACAATAGTTATCTTTTGTTTGTTTTTAGTCCTGTCCTTCCTCTACCCTCAATCTATTTCTGATGTCTATCTACTTTGATTTCTATTTGCCATATATTTTCAACTGTGCTGTTTCACAAAAGTTCTGAACTTATATACATTTTACAGAGACAGTATATTTTACAATTGTTATTTTGTTGTTATTAGTCCCACCCTTCAGCTTCATTCAACCCCTCCCATTTATCTCCACCATCCATATTGGATTTCTATTTGCCACATGTTTTTCAACTGTGCTGTGACGCTTCACAAAAGTTCTGAACCTTTCCATTCTCATAGTTTCTACAGATTGTAAATTAAAGACAAATATTTTTGCTAAAAGTATTATTCTATTATTGATCGATTGACGTTGACTTTTCAAATCACATCTGCAGAGTTAGCTCCTGGGAAACGTTGCATTTCTTCAGCCATTCCTGGACCTGCGACCAAAAACAACGACTCTCTTCACAGCAAAATCTGCAGAGCTGGGAAGGTTGTATCCCACATATAAAATTATTTTGGAATCGGTAGATCAAAACTATTTTGTAATCAATATGGCTGTCAATTTTTTGGTCTTTAAATTAAACTAGTATGTGTTATTTATTACATGCAGGGCCGACAGACAAGTTCCTTACTTTTTTTCCCCTTCCAATTGCCTTTTCCCTTTTTGCGGTAATGCCGCAATGTTAGTTGCAATTTTGGGTAGAGCAGACATTTCCATATATTTTTGTTTGCTGCATGCGTGACATAACTCCACCAGTCCTATTTATGATAGAATTTAGAAAGATGATACCTTTTTTAAACATTTTATTATATTTTAAATATAATTTAGTAAATTGGAGTTTAACCACAATATTTGCTATATTATTTGTTCTGTCTTTTCTGGTGGATTAAATTGAAATTGCATCCAACTTTCAATGGCTTGTTTTTAAAAATAACTATATTTTGGAGATGATTTTGTTTTCAAATAACCGAAAGTGAGAAGTTGTAATCTGAGTAAAGGGAAAAAGGCCATTCTTGAACACGGGGTGAGACATTCTTACTAATTTGCTAGAGAACCAGTTTTAAGTATAACTTTTGTATGACTGACACCTTTAGTGAGAGGTCTAATACTTTAATATTTAATCATTTCTGCCCTCCGAATTCATATTCATTATAGAAATAGGCCCTTCTAATTTTGTCTGGCTTGCCATTCCAAATAAAATTGAATATTTTTTGCTCATATAATTTTTAAAAAACAGGTCACTAGGTGTAGGCAAGATCATAAGCAAATAAGTCAACTGGGATATGACTAAAGAGTTAATCAGGGTGATTTTTCCACAAATAGAGAGATATTTTCCATTCCATGGTAGCAACATTAACTTTCTATAAAAATGTATAGGAGTGAGATAATTTCTTTACTTCGGTATATGTATACCAAGTATGTCCACATCCCCGTTGTATTTTTTGTGATCCAATACGTAATATAATTTGGTTGTAATCCAGAGAGGTTAGAAAAAGTATCTAGATCCTATATGAGGATGTGGAGGGATCCAAATTGTGGATTTAAAAGAAAACATGAATCATCAGCATACAATGACAACTTTGTTTTTAGGCCCTGGATTTCTAACCCCTTAATATTACTGTTGGATCTGATTATAATTGCTAACATTTTGATGGCAATAATAAATAGATATGCCGATAGTGGACAACCTTGTTTTACTCCTCTTGACAGTTTAAAACTTTCTGAGAAGTAGCCAATATTTACTATTTTACACCTAGGGTTACTATAAATAACTTTGAGCCATTTTATAAGATTTATATAACCTCCAGTCGTACTTTATCAAAGGCCTTTTCAAAGTCAGCTATGAATACAATGGCCCGGTTCCCCAGATTTGTTATAATGTTATATTGTTTCCAGTACTTGTCTTGGGCTCCTGGTGGCACAGCGGTCCAAGGCATTGCATCTCAGTGCTTGAGGGTTAGCTACAGACACTGGTTTGACCCCTGGGGACATCTATCAATGTAATCTCCAATCCCAGAATTTAATTGAGATGTCACTGTCTGTGCTGTTGACCTGAATTGAGAAAAGCACACAATTTGTTAAAGGCCCAGTGGAGTAAAAATCTTGATTTTACTGTGTATACTATATACTTCCACACTATGAGGTTGGACAAATACTGTGAAATTGTGAAAATGATGATAATGCCATTTTCCCGGATGCGGATGAGACTGTATGCATTATCCATAGTTGGTATCCATAGTTCGCCAGCATAACCCAGCGAGGCTGTTGCCTGCTCCCCGCACGTGCCGTGCTACAGGGGGTAATCAGCCAGGACGCATTGTGCCAGCTCTACGCACCAGACCTCCAGGGCGCCTCCCCGGCCCAGTATATCCTGCGCCGGCTATACGCACAACGCCTCCCGTGCTCCTTCTTAGCCCAGTGCGTCCTGTGCCAGCTCTCCACACTGTTTCTTGGGTCTTCCTTTCCTGTGGCGGTCCTCATGAGAGCCAGTTTCATCATAGCGCTTGATGGGTTGGTTTTTGCGGCTTGAAATTGTCCGTATTGATTGACCTTCATGATAGACTGTCGTTTCTCTTTGCTTGTTTGAGCTATTCTTGCCATAATATGGACTGTCTTTTACCAAATAGGGCTATCTTCTGTATTCCACCCCTACCTTGTCACAACACAACTGATTGGCTCAAACGCATTAAGAAGGAACGAAATTCCACAAATTAACTTCTAACAAGGCACACCTGTTAATTGAAATGCATTCCAGGTGACTACCTCATGAAGCTGTTTGAGATAATGCCAAGAGTGTGCAAAGTTATCTTCAAGGCAAAAGGTGGCTACTTTGTTTAACACTTTTTTGGTTACTACAAGATTCCATATGTATTATTTCATAGTTTTGATGTCTTCACTGTTATTCTACAATGTAGAAAATAGTAAAAATAAAGAAAAACCGTTGATAGCATCTACTAGACATAAACTGTATGCAGTGCATTTCACTAAACACAATTCCTCATGTATTTCAATAAAGGTCTATTCGGGGTCTGTGTACTTTAATTGTTTTATCAATGTTTATTCACTTCTGAATCTGTCTCTTCAGTCCAGCTAGTGGGTTTATGAGCTGTAGTAAGTTGTGACTCTGTCACGTCTACTCCCACTCCTCCCCTCCAGCAATCAACTTCTCTGGTATACTAACCATCCTCCCTGGGATCCATCATTACGCACACCTGGCATCAATCATAATGCGCACCTGCACGTTATCATGAGGCACATGTGGACTACATTACCTCACTTATTACGTCCCCTATATCTGGCACTCTCTTAGGTTCTTTCCCCAGTCAGTATTGTTCCTGTGTTTATGCGTAGACACTACTGTTATGTTGTCTTATTCCATGTTTGTGGTTTTATTATTATGGGCCCGGTTCTTTACCACACTGGACCTGCGGAATGCATACAGTCTCATCCGCATCCGGGAGAGGATGAATAGAAGACTGCATTTAGCACAATGTCTGGCCACCTCGATTACTTGGCGATGCCATTTGGCTTAGCCAGCTCCATCAGTGTTCCAGGCATTCGTTAACAAGGTGTTCAGGGACATGCTCGGGTGCCAGGTGGTCCTGTATATCAATGACATCCTGGTCTACTCGGCTTTGCTGGAGGATCACATCACTCACGTTCGAGCATTCCTGGAATGCCACCTGGCTAACCGCCTGCTCGTCAAGGCTGAGAAGTGCCAATTTCATCAGAAGGCTGTCTCCTTAGGCTACCAAATCAGTCCACAGGGAGTGAGGATGAAAGCCAAGATGGTAGATGCGGTCAGGTTATGGCCAGGCCCAACCACCATAAAAGGGTTACAATGGTGTTTGGGGATTTCCAACTTCTACCTCCGTTTCATCAGGAGCTTCAGCTCCGTCGCCGCCCCTCTCACCTCTCTCCTCAAGGGTGGTCCCCGTAGGTTGGTGTGGAGCCCAGCAGCCGACGAGGCTTTCCGTCTATTTGAGGGACGCTTCACCTGCACCCCATTGCTCAAACACCCAGATCCCATGATATCCTTTGTGGTGGAGGTGGATGCTTCAGAGGAGGGCGTGGGGGCAGTTCTGTCTCAACGGTAATCTACAGAAATGGTATCCGTGCGCACATTACTCTAAGAAGCTGTCACCTGCAGAGAGGAATTACGATGTATGTGACCGAGAGCTCCTGGTGGTGAAATTGGCATTAAAGGAGTGGAGACACAAGTTGGAGGGTGCCAAGGAACCATTTGTCATCCTCACCAAACATCGGAACCTGGAGTACATACGGACAGCGAGGAGGCTTCAAGCAAGGTGGGCCCTTTTCTTTACAAGGTTTGACTTCACACTGACCTATCGGGTCCTGTACAGAATGCAACTATAATCCCATCCTCCCGAGTCGTGGCCCCTGTGGTCTGGGACATTAATGTGGACATTCGCCAGGCTCTGGAGAGGGAACCCACACCCACTAACTGTCCTCCTTAGTGCATCTACATTCTTACAAGGATAAGGGATTGACTGCTGACCTGGACACACACAGCTGTCGTCTTTGGACATCCAGGTATTTCTCGCACTACCCAATCCATCTCTGAGAAGTTCTGGTGGCCCACCTTGTCGCAGGACGTCACTCGCTATGTCAACTCATGTTCCGTATATGTGCCCAAACCAAATCCCCCTGGAATGCTCCAGCAGGGAAGCTCCTACCCCTTCCTGTGCCTCAGCGTCCCTGGTCCCATCTATCCATTGACTTTGTTACTGATCTCCCCTCCTCTGACAGTTTCACCAACATTTTGGTGGTTGTGGATAGATTTTTAAAATGTCTGGCTCTCTACCAGGAACCTCCCACTCCGCCTGCCCTGCAAGAAGCTGAGCCCCCAGTTTGTGGGGCCGTTCAAAGTTCTCCGGAGGGTCAACAAGGTCACGTATAGGTTACAGCTTCCCAGTGATTACCGTATGTCACCTTCTTTTCATGTCTCCCTTCTCAGACTGGTGGTTCCTGATTCCCTAGCTGATGCGGTCCCCCAAGACACCCCTCCACCCCCCCTGGACATCGAGGGGGGTCCGGCCTATGCCGTCAGATCTCTACTGGACTTCTGACCTCATGGGGGTCAGCTCCAGTACCTGGTGGACTGGGAAGGGTATGGCCCAGAGGAGCGATGTTGGGTTCCGGTGGAGGACATTCTGGATCCCAACATCATACGTGATTTCCACCTTCGCTGCATGGACCGGCCTGCTCCTCGTCCTAGGGGCTGTCCTTCTGGTCGGCGTCATCCTGTGGCTGGAGCCGCGCGTTGGGGGGGGGATACTATCATGTTTACTCCCAATCCTCCCATCCAGCATTCGACGTCGCTGGTATACTAACCACCGGTCCTGGGATCCATCTTTACGCACACCTGGCATCAATCATTACGCACACCTGCACGTCATCATGAGGCACATCTGGACTCCATTACCTCACTTATTACCTCCCCTATATCTGGCACTCCCTTAGGTTCTTTCCCCAGTCAGTATTGTTCCTGTGTTTATGCGTGGACGCTACTGTTATGTTGTCCCGTTCCTTGTTTATTGTTTTATTAAACATTGCACCTGCTTCTCGACTCTCAGCGTCTCCGTTGCAGACTCTAGTGTCGGATTATATTTCATAGCCACGGAAGGCTGGAAAGTCCCACCTATATCCCCCTCCTTTAAATCGCTGAAAGGCCTGTCACTTCTTGGCAGAAATATATGCATACGCGCACGACACTGTCAAACGAAGCCCATCGCTTCTATCCACATAAACTAGTTGTAGCATCGTTCTTTGACGAACACACAAGAAAAGGGAGAGAAGGAGACTGCCCCTTCCTTAATGTAGCCATTGGCTGTATTATACAACCAAAACATGAAGGAACTGGCAGTCTCTCTCACTCTCTTTCTCTCTCTCCGTTTTCTTCTATTGAATTATATGAAGCCTAACACTTAGTTAAGTGGGTAGGGGGGAACACTTGACATGATATAATTTGAACTATGTAGTTAGGCTGTTATTAGGTATTATGATTTTGCTCTTTGTTTATTCATTCACAACTATGATGGGGTAACATTTTATTTTAAGGGTCAATAATAAACCATTTATTACCATTCTCACAAAAGATGGGCATGCCATTGGTAGACATTCCTGCAGTACCTGGTAAAATAACTGGCACACATCACAGGATGTTTAAGAAAATATACATGTGTGAATAACTACCGTACTAATATTGACAAAGGGTGCAGTAATGATTAATAAACGCTGAGCAAACGTTTTGTTAATGCCTTATACATAATTTATTATGGACTCTTAAAACAAAGTGTTACCCAGCACAGAACAGACAGCTCAGCTGCTGCTGCAGCAGTCAAGTGTAGTGGACATAGGGAGAGATATGTACTGCCAGTGTATTGATGTTTTGACTCTATATTATATACAGGGCATTCGGAAAGTATTCAGACCCCTTGAATTTTTCCACATTTTGTTAAGTTACAGCCTTATTCTAAAATGGATGAAAAAAAAAAAAAACATTTTATCTCATCAATCTACACACAATATGCCATAATGACAAAGCAAAAACCGGTTTTTAGAAATGTTGGCAAATGTATTAAAAAATATATATATATATATTACATTTACTTACAGTTGAAGTCAAGTTTACATACACTTAGGTTGGAGTCATTAAAACCTAATTTTTCAACACCACAACACAAATTTATTTTTAACAAACTATAGTTTTGGCTAGTCGGTAAGGACATCTACTTTGTGCATGACACAAGTCATTTTTTCATTATTTTTTTACAGTCAGATTATTTCACTTATAATTCACTGTATCGAGTTGAATGTGGCTTTAAACAGCTTGGAGAAAAAAATTACAGAAAGTTATGTCATGGCTTTCGAAGCTCTTGATAGGCTAATTGACATGATTTGAGTCAATTTGAGGTGTACCTGTGGATGTATTTCAAGGCCTACCTTCAAACTCAGTGCATCATTGCTTGTCATCATGGGAAAATCAAAAGAAATCAGCCAAGACCTCAGAAAAAGTGTAGACCTCCACAAGTCTGGTTCATCCTTGGGAGCAATTTCTAAATGCCTGAAGGTACGACATTCATCTGTACAAACAATAGTACACAACTATAAACACCATGGGACCATGCAGCCGTCTTACTGCTCAGGAAGGAGACGCGTTCTCTCTCCTAGAGATGAACGTACTTTGGTGCGAAAAGTGCAAATCAATCCCAGAACAACAGCATAGGACCTTGTGAAGATGCTGAAAGAAACAAGCACACAAGTATCTATTTCCACAGTAAAAAGAGTCTTATATCGACATAACCTGAAAGGCCGTTCAGCAAGGAAGAAGCCACTGCTCCAAAACCGCCATAAAAAATCCAGACTATGGTTTGCAACTGCACATAGGCACAAAGATTGTACTTTTTGGAGAAATGTCCTCTGGTCTGATGAAACAAAAATAGAACTGCTTGTCCATAAGGACCATCGTTATGTTTGGAGGAAAAAGGGGAAGGCTTGCAAGCCGAAGAACACCATCCCAACTGTGAATCACCGGGATGGCAGCGTCATGTTGTGGGGGTGCTTTGCTGCAGGAGGGACTGGTGCACTTCACAAAATAGATGGCATCATGAGGGGGGAAATGATGTGGATATATTGAAGCAACATCTGAAGACATCAGTCAGGAAGTTAAAGCTTGGTCGTAAATGGGTCTTCCAAATGGACAATGACCCGAAGTATACTTCCAAAGTTGTGGCAAAATGGCTTAAGGACAACAAAGTCCTGACCTCAATCCTATATAACATTTGTGGGCAGAACTGAAAAAGTGTGTGCGAGCAAGGAGGCCTAGAAACTTGACTCAGTTACTCAGAATCCCAGAGCTTGTGGAAGGCTACCCGAAACGTTTGACCCAAGTTAAACAATTGAAAGGCAATGCTACCAAATACTAATTGAGTGTATGTAAACTTCTGACCCACTGGGAATGTGATGAAAGAAATAAAAGCTGAAATAAATCATTCTCTCTACTATTATTTTGACATTTCACATTCTTACAATAAAATTGTGATCCTAACTGACCTAAGACATGGATTTTTTACTATGATTAATTGTCAGGAATTGTGAAAAACTTAGTTTAAATATATTTGGCTAAGGTGTATGTAAACGTCTGACTTCAACTGTAAGTATTGATACCCTTTACTCAGTACTTTTTTGAAGCACCTTTGGCAATGATTACAGCCTCTTCTTGGGTATGACGCTACAAGCTTGGTACACCTGTATTTGGGAGGTTTCCCCCATTCTTCTCTGCCTCTCGTGCTATGTCAGTTTGGATGGGGAGTGTTGCCACACAACTATTTTCAGGTCTCTCGAGAGATGTTAGATCGGGTTCAAGTCCGGGCTTTGGCTGGCCCACTCAAGGACATTCAGAGACTTGTCCCATCTTGGCTTTGTGCTTAGGGTCATTGTGCTGTTAGAAGGTGAACCTTCACCGCAGTCTGAGGTCTTGAGCCCTCTGGAGCAGGTTTTCATCAAGGGTCTCTCTGTACTTTGCGCCGTTCATCTTTTTCTGATTGCTCAGTTTTGCCAGGCGGTCAGAGTCTTGGTGGTTCTTGGGGACCTTCAATGCTGCAGAAATGTTTTGGTGCCCTTCCCCAGATCTGTCCCTTGACACAATCCTGTCTCGGAGCTCTACAGACAATTCCTTCGACCTCAAGGATTGGTTTTTGCTCTGACATGCACTGTCAAATGTGGGACCTTATAGAGACAGGTGTGTTGCCTTACCAAATCATGCCCAATCAATTGAATTTACCACTGGTGGACTCCAATCAAGTTATAGAAACATCAAGGATGATCAGTGGAAACAGGATGCACCTGAGCTAAATTTTGAGTCTCATAGCAAAGGGTTTGTCTACTTATGTGAAAAAGTTTTTTTTTTTTAATACATTTGCAAAAATGTATAAAATCCTGTTTTGCTTTATCATTATGGGGTATTGTGTGTAGATTAATAAGGAACAATATGTATTTAATCCATTTTAGAACAAGGCTGAAATGTAAAAAATTTGGAAAAGGTCAAAGGGTCTGAATATTTTCTGAATGCACTGTATGTAATAGTAATTAACCATTAAGATAAGGGGGGAACAGGTATGACAGCCAGGCACTTGTATTTGCAATGTAAGTAGTAAGGCTTTCACAAGGTCTCTATTAGGCATGTATTCAGTAATCTTTCTTCTTTATCTAATAAATGTGTTTATTCATTCACAACTAGAATGTTGCTGGGCCCCGCACAGGCAGTGTGGTCCCATTGTCTTCTGATACCAGTGCTGTGGGAAAGGATGCTAGGCTTTGCAGAGACAGCCCAGAGTTGAGTGTATTGGAGGAAAGAAGAAAACAGAGACACAGATGTACTGCCAGTTCCTTAAAATGGTGGCTCTGCATGTAATAGCAATTACCACATAGGTGTGACAGACAGACACAAAGATAGACAGAGACAACAGATGAGAACAAGAACAAGAAGCACAGACAGTACAGTAAAGTTTGAGAAATGCTGTACTATAGTTGATTATGTTATTTTGCATTAGCATTATTGCGCGGGGTTGTGGGCTGGTGTGAAATGACAGTGCTGATTTTTTGTTCCAGCCCGCCCCTGGCTATGTCGATACGTATATAGGCGGACACAACCCGTTTGTCTATAAAATCCACTTGTCGTTCCTCCTCCTCAGTGACTCCGCTCTCCGGGTTTTCTAGCTTGCCTCCTTCTCGTCCCACTCACACACACACTGTCAGAGCGCGGAGTTGACACCCTCTGGCCACTGTAGCCGTTGCGAGGCAGCCTGCTCTTTTCCTCAGCTGAAGCTCTCATTGACTCGGGTCTGTGTCCTCATGCAAGGCTGCTGAAGAAGCTCTGAGAATCAGTTTTTTTCTTCTCTCTTTGCTCCTGACTCACTCAGATCGGACTCATCAACGCTTCATTACAGCAAAGCTCCTAAAGACAAGAGGATAAAAGTGAACGTTTAATTTCAAGACTTGTCACTGTCTACTAATACTCTTCACAATGTCTGGCGATGATGCACCTGCTCAGCAGCAAAACGCCGAGGAAACAAAGCAAGATAATACACCCGCTGAGGAGCCGAAAGCTGAGTCCAAGCCGGAGTCCCCACCAGTCAGTTCCAACGAGGCGGCAGCCACACCGGCGGCGACCGAGAAGGTCCCTGAGGAAGAGCAGTTCACCTACCGCTCTCTGGTCCTTTCCGGCTACGGGGGCTATGATAAGGTGAAACTGCAGGTGAAGAAGGGGAAGCCGGCACTCAAGGCCGGAGAAGTCATGGTGCGGGTCAAGGCATGCGGGCTGAACTTTGCCGACCTGCTGGCCCGGCAGGGTCTGTACGACCGGCTGCCGTCACCACCTGTCACGCCAGGGATGGAATGCTCCGGGGAGATCGAGGCTGTGGGAGAAGAGGTGACGGATAGAAAAGTAAGCGCGCCACATCCTCTCCATCTCTCTCCTCTCCATCTCTCTCGCTTCACCTGCTTCTGAAGCCTCTGTCTTAGAAATGATTTAGCTTACTCCTATGATTGCCTAGTAAACCTGATCATTTGACAATTTCCATGAACAATAATATGTTGTCGGCTACTTTGATCCAAAGAAAGCACATTTGGTTAACTCATTTCTTAAGGCATTTGGGTTCATATCAGGATGCTGTTTGATTTAGGGCGTGTCAGTCTTTGCTATTGATTTGAATTGACAATTCCGTCTCACATGTGTTCATGTTAGTCATCTATTACCAGCTTCACCATCATCATCATCACCACATTCAACACTAAAAGCCCAGACCAATACATTTGAATATGAATGTAATCTGATTTCAAAATATGACTGTCTTATTTGTCCAAAGTCTCAAAATGACCAGAGAGTTGGAACAATGGTAGCCCACAAGAATAATGTAGCCTAATTTCGCAGCTAAATGCTTTGGAGGGTTATTGCTCGCCCAGTCACTGGTGCGTAAATGGAGAGCATAGCAGCAGAATACTCAATCAATTTTCTGAGTGGAAAGTTACAAGCCGAGGAGTGCATTTGTTTTTTTTTATGCTTCCAGCAAAGGACCCAATTGTTTAATTGGCAGTGAGTTCAACGAAGCCAGCGCCCCTCGTCTACCGACAATTTAAAAAATGAGTTGCTTTGCGCACCGGAGATTGACAGCTCCAAATTGTGAGTCGCGCCATCGGCTAGACAGCTAACCTGCTGAAAGGCGTGTAAGCACTCGGTTCTGTGGATTTGGAGAGATTGCAATGCTATCTCTACGTTTATGGGATAGAAAAGACGAGATAATTAAACATTTTTAAAAACATTCCGCATGTGGCACTTTGGAGCACGGTTTCGGGGATAGGAGGGAGGTGGTGGGGCGGGTGCGACTCCACGCAGTAGTGACACCGTTGCCTTTGTTACGGAGAGCGACAGTGGCTCACGCACGAAACGAACGCAAAGGGCGAGGCGCAAGACCAGGAGAAGACGAAGATTTAAATGATTACTCGCGATCTTTGTCAACAGACATGTCTTTGGGAAAGTCACAAATCACCAACCATTCAATCTTCTGATTTTTTTATCGATTTGAAATTAATATTGCTATATTCTGCATACCACGCCCATTAAACAGCATATATTTTTAGGGTATACACGGACCATACCAAACATTAGGAACACCTGCCTAATATTGAGTTGCACCCCCCTTTGCCCTCAGCACAGCCTCAGTTCGTGGAGGCATAGACTCTGCAAGGTGTGGAAAGTGTTCCACAGGGATGCTGGTCCATGTTGACTCTAATGCTTTCCACAGTTATGTCAAGGTGGCTGGATGTACTTTGGGTGGTGGACCATTCTTGATACACACGAAACTTTTGAGCATGAAAAACCCAGGAGAGTTGCAGTTCTTGACACAAACCAGTGCGCCTGGCACTTACTACCATACCCAATTCATAGGCACTTAAATCTTTTATCTTGCCCTTTCACCCTCTGAATGGCACACATACCCAATTCATGTCTCAATTGTCTCAAGGCTTAATAACCCTTCTTCAACCTGACTCATCCCTTTCATCTACACTGATTGAAGTGGACTTAACAGGTGACATCAATAAGGGATCTTAACATTGACC
This sequence comes from Oncorhynchus keta, assembly GCF_023373465.1. NCBI lineage: Eukaryota > Metazoa > Chordata > Actinopteri > Salmoniformes > Salmonidae > Oncorhynchus > Oncorhynchus keta. The sequence goes on along the minus strand of NC_068425.1, from coordinate 10,295,482 downwards.
TGGATTCACCTGGTCAGTCTGTGTCTTGGGTAGAGCAGGTGTTCTTAATGTTTTGTACACTCAGTGTATTTCCGTACAATGAATATTTTGAAAGGACTGTATTATTTTTCTTATCTGCTTATCTATCCTATGTCTTCACATAAATCCCCTGTCATATAATCAGCATTACTTGTATGATAATAACATTGCCTATGCATTGATCATTCCAGGCTACCTCTCCTTGTTTGAATAGTGTGATGAGTCATGTTTTACTGCCGGTTATATTACTGACGGCATGGCAACGCCAACCACATCCTTTCAATGGAGCTAATAGCAACATATTGTGCATAACGACCCTTTAAATCTGTTCATTTTATAACAACATGACAATTTAGGCATATAGTAGCCTAAAGATATTGTTGCTATATTATTTGAACCTGAGACCGAACACCATCACAGATCAAACTCTATGACAAAACCACAATGTTCACTAAGCACAAAGACTTGATGTATATTCATTGCTATTTTTAAAACACCAATCATATGTTCTGATTTTACAACCCTGCTGTAAACCTTTATTGCTCTTAAACAATTGATTAACCTAAAATTACAAAACTCATTGACATGAAGACAAATTGATCCAGGTCTAGACTAATTAAAATAAGAACACTCTGCATTTGTTGCATTTGAACCATGTCAGCAAGAGCCATTAAAGCACGAAAGAGAAGGTGCCAGATCAGTCCAACCCTATTCTTTATATAATGCCCAGAGGCCCTGGTCAAAAGTAGTGCACTATATAGAGATTAGGGTGTAATTTGGGATGTACACTAATAAGATCAGTGCACCTCTGTCTCAGCAGGGAGTGGTTGTGTCCCTGAAATCCACTGGACCTGAACATCCGTAGGGATAAGATGAGCATATAGAAGCGTCTATATACCAGAGTTATTGGCTCTGTGTCGGTCTTTGACAGCACAATGGTCTTAGACATCATAATATATGATACGACCCATGTCCTGTTATATACTTCCCTGGCCTCACTGCACTTTGTTATTCATGCAGATTGGATTAGAAGGTCACACACACACACACTGCAGTCCCCATACACTCTGCAGTCCCCATACTACCCCTACCTTCCCCCAACTCCTACTCCCTAAATTAAGAGCCAATCTTCCTAATGGATAGAGATCTCTGTGTTTTGGCAGGAGAGAGCTCACAGAGAATGTGCTGACCTTAGTTGCAGTCACTGTTTTTGGGAGGCTTCTGTTCTCTCTCTCTCTCTCTCTCTCTCTCATAGACTCACAGACAAATGCACACACGCTGTCACTGAGTCTGCAGTGACACAGTGACTAGAAGTAGGTTACAGTTTTTCTCAATTGCTAAAACACTAAAACCCATTGGCTGAACAAAGTTCTCAGTTGCCTGGACTCATTTAGCTAATTATGCAGTCTGTTGTCAATACCTTAAACCATTTCACATGATAAAACACAATTTGCAGATCTCACTTAGACTTTTCAGTAAAACTCTAAACACATTCTCATTCTCAAAACACATTCTGCACTCTAATGCACATGTCATCCATACTGGTAAACACAAGTGGCAACAATCAAATACAAATAGAGAACATATGTCATTGATTGAACACAACCACTCAAAATTGATTTAACCTGTTTCAAATGATGCGACACAACCAATATAAGCCAGTTCAGAGAGCAAACAGGTTGTTGACGGTGGGAAGGAGAAAGTCTGAATATGGATACTGTAGTACAGTGCATTGTAGGCTGTATACTGTACAATGGATGAATTGTATGGACCTGAACATTGTGCTTTCCATTTATTAACAGTACTGACGGCTCAATAGATTTTGACTGGTTGCAGGTTCATATCAACAAAGAACAAGAATTACAGTATCACAGAGACAAAGGACAAGTTTGTGAGATGCAGGGTACAGTACTGTAAAAATAGGGGTACAAGGAGGAGGAAGAACAAAAAACAAAATTGCAAAGAGCAAAGCAGAGTAGTAATTTCTGATAAATTTTGAGCTACTATGATAGAACATGTTTTCTTTCATCAAAGGACAATGACGGAAAAATATGGATATTTCTTTTGATTAAAAATGTACTTCTCCCTGAGAATTGTATATTTGGAACAATGTGTTTTCTATTTTTCGGTGTATTGTTTACTGACTGCTTGAGAGTGTATATCATTTTGATCACTTTGTTTATGATTTGAGAGCAGTGTTTGATTTTGAACACAGGTAAAACTGTTTTGAGGCGAATGTTTAATTTTGCGAGAGGAGTCAGAGGTGATGTAAATAGTGCTTGAAGAGGTTTTGTGTTTAATGTTTTCAGGAAATGGAGCAAGGATTCAGAAATTGTGTTTTAGCAGAAAAACTGAAACTGTAATACAACAGTGACATCACCCCGAATAACCGCACGAGCAGTGCGGGGAAAGAGCGAGTAAGTGACAAAAAGAGGGAAATATCCCAAATTACACTCTATTACTCATGACTGACAATCCTCGATCAGCACTTTTTTTCACTAAACCCTTTCCTTTTCTGAGAGTATAAGCTTTAGCTGAGCTCTGGTAGGACCTGACCCATATGTTCTCAATTATCTCCCTCCGGCCCACATTGTCAGTCTGGTATTTCCTCCGTCCCTCCTACCTCGCTCCGTTCCGTCCTTCTTGTCCTCCTCTTCGCTACAGATGGGAAGCACACTCGTAGCATGCGTTTTGCACAGTCTGTCTTGATAGTCGGCCTTTAACAACAAAAGGGAGGAGAGAATCAGACGCCTGGAAACTTGGAGACAAACAGACGTCGTATTTCTGAGTTGTCGTTCTTGGTCCCTCTCGGTTCTGTTGAGGTTTTTTGAGAGTGTGTGCTTTCGTCATTGTTATAATTAAGCAATAAGGCCCAAGGAGGTGTGGTATATGGCCAATATACCACGGCTAAGGGCTGTCCTTATGCACGATGCAACGCGGAGTGCCTGAATACAGTCCTTACCCGTGGTATATAGGCCATATACCACAAACCCCGACGTGACTTATTGCTATTAGAAACTGGTTACCAGCGTAGTTAGAGCAGTATAAATAAATGTTTTGTCATACCTGTGGTACACGGTCTGATATACCATGGCTGTCAGCCATTCTGCATTCAGAGCTCAAACCATCCAGTTTATAACAACTATTATAACCTGGGTGGTTCAAGGCCTGAATGTTGAGCAAAACCATGGGTCTGACAAAACCTGTGTTTTTCTGCTCTAGTTGCATTGGTAACCAGTTTCTAATAGCAATAAGACATCTCGGGGGTTTGCAGTATATGGCCAATATACCACGGCTCAGGGCTGTGTCTAGGCACTCCGCGTTGCGTTGTGCTTAAGAACAGCTCTTAGCCATGGTATATTGGCCATATACCACATTCTCTCGGGCCTTATTGCTTAATTATAACACTGCCGAAAGCACACACACTCAAAAAAACTCAACAGAACCGAGAGGGACCAAGAAAGACAACTCAGAAATACGACGTCTGTACGTCTCCAAGTTTGTTACCGTAAACAGTTCTAGCCTATCAGTAACAAGACTTGCTGTCGCGGTACCATTGTCATGGTAACGGCTGCAATGGTAGAAAGAGCAGGTAGAAAGCACAGATTATAGGTCAAACTCAAGGTAGGTTCCATCCGTGAACAGGGCGGGGCCGTGATCCTGACACATATAATGCTCCATGGAGGACCCTCTCAGTCTCACACGGTTCACACATCAGCAGACTGAATGGTTTATCAGAGTCCAAAAAGTGTCGGCATACGCACAGTGGTTGTTCTAGAATATTGGACCGTTGACCTTTCAGACTTTGGAAGTTCCAACACAGCTCAAGCAATTTCTCCAACTGTCAACACATTCAAATGAATAGAGGAAGCGTGCCGGAGACGCGTTCGCTGGGAATTATGGGGAAGTGCGCATTTGGCCTCTGTGTGTCAACCGTGGATGGTGTTCTCAGAGCCGAGTAGCTATGTCACAATGGGACGCCTATGATTTACGCTTAACAATGTTAGACGACAACACTGCTGACACAACACAGTAGGATGAATACATTGTCCGTTGTCCTTTAGTCTAACCTAGGCTCCATGACAAAATTAAGGAGCCATACTGAGTTCACAGCTACTCCTCCAGTTGAGACTAGAATCCATGATCTAACCAATTGGGGGCAAAAGTTGATGAGCTCGTCAAACCACATAACCTCTGACTTGTAGCCCACATACCCCCAAACCTGAATCACTAGTTGATAAAGACCAGTGGTGTACAGCTGCTGACTACAAGGCTCTTTGAGAAGCTCCCCCTCATACACTGTGTGGTGACTTCATTGGAGCCTGGAGAGTCAAGTGGGAAGGGGGCATGAGAGAATTAGGAGGGGGGTCACAGAGTAACAAGTGCTGTGATAGACAAGTCACAATGAGGACTTTGGCCAAGAGTGTGTTTGAGTGGGAGTATGTTCTGTGTGTGTGTGTGTGTCTTGTTCTTCTGTTTGCGTGTGTGCATGTCTGTGTGTTCTTCTCCTGTGTGTGTGTGTGTGTGTGTGTGTGTGTGTGTGTGTGTGTGTGTGTGTGTGTGTGTGTGTGTGTGTGTGTGTGTGTGTGTGTGTGTGTGTGTGTGTGTGTGTGTGTGTGTGTGTTTGTGTGACGGTGATTCACATGCCTCACATGGGCACACAATACTTGCCGATGTAGTTGAATGTGAGGGTTGAGTCATCAGCGTGTTTCCTGCGAGGCTCCAACGCCTCCGCCTATTGATCCTACCTGCCTTACTGGAGCTCCAATTAACAGACTGGGGGCAATGAGTTTCACCACAGACACAGGGAGACGGAGAGAAGGACAGGCAGAGGGAAAGAAAGAGAGAGCGAAAGATGAAGACTGATAGAAAAGGAGTGAAAGAGAGAAAGAGGAAGGACTCAAAACGCATCAGCTTGAGACGGGGATATAAAGAGAGGGAGAGTGAATGAGAGGGAAGAGAGAGAGATCTCTCTAATTGGAGTGGATAGACAGACAGCGAGGCGCATCGCTCCCTCCAGACCATTAGAGAGGCCCGGGCGGGCGGGAGGAGTGGGTTTGTTCCCAGGAGGAGAGAGCTTGTCTTGTGCTCAACCATGGAGAAGAATCTGGCAGGGCCGCTGATGAGTGGAGAGTGGCCAGGGGAGAAGATGGGACCCATTGTCCTGTCTCACTGATGAGGAAGAGGGGAAACGGGCAACTCCTCGCACAGGGCCCATGGAGGGAGGTGGAGAGAAGGAGATAGAGAAAGGGTGAAGGGAGGAGGGAGGGAGATATAAAAAAAAGAGGGGGTAAAGGAGATACTGTACAAGACAGAGTGAGACAGAGAGAGAGACAATCAGAAGAGATACTGAAGGAGTACAGCGCGGAAAAGTGACAGGTTGAGGGAAAGGGAGAGGAGTAGAACGAGGGAAGGAAGGAGTCAGATGGATGTAGAGGTGGGGTGGAGAAGGGAGGAGGAAGAAAACAGGAAGAATGTTAGAATGCAGTGGTGGGCTCTGTTTCCTGTGTCCCTGGTGTTTCCCTCCCTGATTGGCCAGTCCCTCGGCAGGGGGGGATGTTTACAATGGGGCTCTTCCTCCTGGACAGACAGGAGAGGGTCGGAGGTTCCTGCTGCTCTGATAAGCCCAAATGGGGACACGACGCCCAAAATGACAAGCAAGTGAGAGGAGGGGGGTTGGGGTGATGAGGAGGGAGGTGATAATTGTCAGAGAGAGAGGAGTAGCAGTGGGGGCTAATGCCACATCATGTTATGATGTTGACTGTTGTCACAGTGTGTGGTCCTATATAACAAACAACTAATGACAAAATAACTAACCTGACCTCCACAGTATTTTCATTGTGAACCTAAGATTTGTAAAATTCCCCCCAACACCAAACCACAAAACAGCTGATCCCTTGCTTTCCATAAACATAGCCACTTGTAACTTGTGAACTAAATGACATGTCTACAGTAGATATACACTAGTTAGGGTTGCAAAATCCCACTAACTTTACTCACATTCCCAGGTTTTCTCCAGATCCTGTTTGGATCCAGGATTTCCTGCCTTTTCCCTCCTGATTCTGTGAATCTTCCAAACAGGATTCTTGGAAACCCTAGGAATTTTCAGAAATGTACTGGGATTTTGTAACCTTATAGTAAGCCATGACTCTTTCCCGTCCATGCAGGTGGGTGACAAGGTGCTGGTGCTGAACCGCTGTGGGCTGTGGCAGGAGGTGGCCGTGGTGCCCGCTACCCACACGTTCCTCATCCCAGAGGGAATGACTTTTGAGGAAGCCGCCGCCCTCCCCGTCAACTACATCACCGCCTACATGATGCTGTTTGACTTTGGCAACCTGAGGCCCAACCAGAGCATCCTCATTCACTCTGCTGCAGGTAGGAACCAATCACCATAGACACCTGGGTAGGTAGGAACCAATCACCATAAACACTGTGTAAGTAGGAACCAATCGCCATCACTGGTATAGGGACAGAACATAGAACAAGACACACATCCCATAAAATTAAATCATGAGTGACCCATAGCATTAGAGTAAGTAATATTGTAATTGTAATCCAGTGACACACTTATTTCTTATTATAAACTGGGTGGTTTGAGCCCTGAATTCTGATTGGCTGAAAGGCATGGTATATCAGACCGTATACCACAGGTATGACAACATTTTTAGTTTTACTGCTCTAATTACATTGGTAACTAGTTTATAAAAGCAATAAGACTCCTCGGGGTTTGTGATATATGGCCAATATACCACGGTTAAGGGCTGTGTCCAGGAACTCCGTGTTGTGTCGCAACGCGGAGTGCCTGGACATGGCCCTTAGCCGTGGTATATTGGCCATATACCACACCTCCTCTGGCCTTATTGCATATGTATGCACCTGCAGGCCAGCAGGGGGGTCTCTGTCATTCAAAGGAACAATATGAATACATATATGAATACATTCCTGAATACAATATGAATACATTCCTTGGGAAAACACAGTGATAAGTCTTGAATGGTGTATAGTGCTAAACCCATAGTCCAGTCCGGGTCAAGAATGTTGTGTACTATGAACCCAAGGAAATGCATCAATCTGTATTGTTCCATAGCTCCTGTCTATGATTGTGTATTATAACTATGTGAATTACGAGAAGGAGTGATATTGTAGATACTATGTAAGAACATTGCAAATACCACTTAAGATCCAACCCTGTGTGTGTCAGTACTGAGTAGAGCAGAGAAGTGGTGAGAGTTGGGGTTGGAGGAGCACCTGTCACCTGGCTTTGGGGGTCAGAGTGCACTGTATGGGTGGAGGAATGGGGGAGTGAGGGGGCGTAAGCACCTGGGTATGGGTGTGTTGTGTTTTTGAGTGTTTTTGAGCGTAAGAGAGTGAGTGTCTCCGTTGTGTGTCAAGGACAAGGCCAGCTGGTCAAAATGGAAGACAGTTATTTTTTATTCTTCCTGTGCATACAGTACATGCATGTGTGCAACGTGCATCTGTTATGTGTCAACACATTAAAATCCCGTCATCATTTCCTCAATCAAAGTTTGTACCGACAGATGTAGCCTATTGAATGTAATTGTAGAATAGGCCTATGTATAAAATGCATCCTCCAATTGCAACTTCTGCCTACTGGTATGCCCACACAATGTTCTATTTGTAATACCCTCAAACACCAAGATGGGCATACCTAATTTCAGAATAGGCCATCATCACTGTCAATCGTGAATGATAATTCTTCATGTTTTACCTGTGAAATGTCCAAACTGCATCTGCATCTGTGTCAGTAAAATGCAAATGAATCATCATGTGATCTTTCGAGACATTGATTCAGCTTTTATCCAAGCATCATTGTGAGAAGTGCTAATATCTTATTTGTAAAAATAACAAGTGATAACCAGGACTATTAGGCGTAGGTAATATATCTTGATGAGTGTTATTAAGTGATTGGACAGCCCTTCCGGGTGCTAAAAGGACAGCGCCAGAATCGCGTAATGATGTTAAAGAAGTTGAACCAACTTGTGTTGCTGAAGGACAGTTCTGTCATTCGGCCAGTTCAGGTACAGACAACAATAATTTGCAGTATAACCTAATAAGCCTATGACTACGTGGGACAACTATTTGTAGGCAAGAGCCTAATCTAAATATAAATACATATAGCACTATTTGTGAGGAGAGCTTTTGTCCGAGTAGGCATTTCATGATATTGTGTAGTTAACACTACGCTGTATCATAAATCAACGTTGATTTGATTAGCTTGAACACATGGTTACAATATACTAGAGGTCGACCGATTAATCGGAATGGCCAATTAATTGGGGCCGATTTCAAGTTTTCATAACAATCGGAAATCAGTAATTTTGGATACCGATTTGGCCGATTTAAAAAAAAAAAATGTGTAATTTTATTTTTACACCTTTATTTAATCTTTATTTAACCAGGCAAGTCAGTTAAGAACACATTCTTATTTTCAATGATGGCCTTGGAACGGGGGGTTAACTGCCTCGTTCAGGGGCAGAACGACAGACTTTCACCTTGTCAGCTCGGGGGATCCAATCTTGCAACCTTACAGTTAACTAGTTCAACGCAATAACGACCTGCCTCTCTCTCGTTGCACTCCACAAGGAGACTGCCTGTTACGCGAATGCAGTAAGACAAGGTAAGTTGCTAGCTAGCATTAAACTTATCTTATAAAAAACAATCAATCAATCATAATCACTAGTTAACTACACATGGTTGATGATATTACTAGTTTATCTAGCGTGTCCTGCGTTGCATATAATCTGACTTGAGCATACAAGCATACAAATATCTGACTGAGCGGTGGTAGACAGCAGCAGGCTCGTAAGCATTCATTCAAACAGCACTTTTGTGCGTTTTGCCAGAAGCTCTTCGTTGTGCTTCAAGCATTGCACTGTTTATGACTTCAAGCCTATCAACTCCCGAGATAAGGCTGTGTAACTGATGTGAAATGGCTAGCTAGTTAGCGGGGTGCGCGCTAATAGTGTTTCAAACGTCACTCGCTCTGAGACTTGAAGTGATTGTTCCCCTTACTCTGCATGGGTAACGCTGCCTCGAGGGTGGCTGTTGTCGATGTGTTCCTGGTTCGAGCCCAGGGAGGAGCGAGGAGAGGGACGGAAGCTATACTGTTACACTGGCAATACTAAAGTGCCTATAAGAACATCCAATAGTCAAAGGTTAATGAAATACAAATGGTATAGAGGGAAATAGTCCTATAATTCCTATAATAACTACAACTTAAAACTTCTAACCTGGGAATATTGAAACATCATGTTAAAGGAACCACCAGCTTTCATATGTTCTCATGTTCTGAGCAAGGAACTTCAACGTTAGCTTTCTTACATGGCACATATTGCACTTTTACTTTCTTCTCCAACACTTAGTTTTTGCATTATTTAAACCAAATTGAAAATGTTTCATTATTTATTTAAATGTATTTTATTGATATATTATATTAAGTTAAAATAAGTGTTCATTCACTATTGTTGTAATTGTCATTATTACAAATAAATAAAATTAATCGGCCAATTAATCGTCATCGGCTTTTTTTGGTCCTCCAATAATCGGTATCGGTATAGGCATTGAAAAATCCTAATCGGTCTACCTCTACAATATACCATATTACAGAATAAAAGAAAACAGAGAGGTGAACCATTCATAGAATTTATTACTACGTAGAAATGCAGGAAATTCAATTTAAAATAGCCATAAAAATCAAGCTTTTGGTGTTGTGTATTCATGCATCTCAATAAACTATGACCTAAATGCATTATTACCTCCAACTTGGCCCAATTCACATTTATAATTGCCCACCCTGACATACCAGGCTAGAGCTGCGTCGGTGTCAACCAAAAGCCAATATAGTCTAAATATCTCAAGAAGGGCTACAACAACTTCCAGAGTGGGTCAGGCTCCTTGGGCTTTACGGTGGCAAATCTGGTTTGGGAGTTCTGGGCGGAACGGTGTCACCGTAACCAAGTGGTCACATCATCTTGGGTTCCACTGTACAAGAGGAGGTCCGTGGAGTTTTATGAACGTCATTGCAGACATACAGTAAATTTGGATCCTACATCTCGGTGTAACCCCCTGTCACATTACGCTGAGCTGCCGGGATTGAGTTATATCTACTGTATGTTTAACGTTCTGATTGGCCAAAGTGGTATACATACAGTTGAAGTCAGAAGTTTACATACACTTGGGTTGGAGTCATTAAAACTCGTTTTTCAACCACTACACAATTTCTTGTTAACAAACTATAGTTTTGGAAAGTCGGTTAGGACATCTACTTTGCATGACACAAGTAATTTTTCCAAAAATTGTTTACAGTCAGATTATTTCCCTTATAATTCACTGTATCACAATTCCAGTGGGTCAGAAGTTTACATACACTAAGTTGACTGTGCCTTTAAACAACTTGGAAAATTCCAGAAAACGATGTGATGGCTTTAGAAGCTTCTGATAGCTAATTGACATCATTTGAGTCAATTGGATGTGAACCTGTGGATGTATTTCAAGACCCACCTTCAAACTCAGTGCCTCTTTGTGTAACGGATGTGAAACGGCTAGCTTAGTTAGCGGTGTGCGCTAAATAGCGTTTCAATCGGTTACGTCACTTGCTCTGAGACCTTGAAGTAGTAGTTCCCCTTGCTCTGCAAGGGCCGCGGCTTTTGTGGAGCGATGGGTAACGATGTTTCGTGGGTGACTGTTGTTGATGTGTGCAGAAGGTCCCTGGTTCGCGCCCGGGTATGGGCGAGGGGACGGTTTAAAATTATACTGTTGCATTGATGCTGTTGACCCGGATTACTGGTTGCTGCGGAAAAAGGAGGAAGGTCAAAAGGGGGGTGAGTGTAACGGATGTGAAACGGCTAGCTTAGTTAGCGGTGTGCGCTAAATAGCGTTTCAATCGGTTACGTCACTTGCTCTGAGACCTTGAAGTAGTAGTTCCCCTTGCTCTGCAAGGGCCGCGGCTGTTGTGGAGCGATGGGTAACGATGCTTCGAGGGTGACTGTTGTCGTTGTGTGCAGAAGGTCCCTGGTTCGCGCCCGGGTATGGGCGAGGGGACGGTTTAAAATTATACTGTTACATTTGCCTGACCATTGGAAAATCAAAGAAAATCAGCCAAGACCTCCACAAGTCTGGTTCATCCTTGAGAGCAATTTGCAAATGACTGAAGGTACCACATTCGTCTGTACGAACAATAGCATGCAAGTATAAAGACGCAGCCGTCATACTGCTCAGGAAGGAAACTCATTCTGTCTCCTAGAGATGACCGTGCTTTGGTGTGAAAAGTGCAAATCAATCCCAGAACAACAGCAAAGGACCTTGTGAAGATGCTGGAGGAAACAGGTACAAAAGTATCTATATCCACAGTAAAACAAGTCCTATATCGACATAACCTGAAAGGCCGCTCAGCAAGGAAGAAGTTCCTGCTCCAAAACCGCCATAAAAAATCCAGACTACGGTTTGCAACTGCACATGGGGACAAAGATGGGAATTTTTGGAGAAATGTCCTCTGGTCTGATGAAACAAAAATATAACTGTTTGGCCATAATGACCATTGTTATGTTTGGAGGAAAAAGGGGGGGACTTGCATGTCAAAGAACACCATCCCAACCGTGAAGCACGGGGGTGGCAGCATCAAATCAAATCAAATCAAATGTATTTATATAGCCCTTCGTACATCAGCTGATATCTCAAAGTGCTGTACAGAAACTCAGCCTAAAACCCCAAACAGCAAGCAATGCAGGTGTAGAAGCACGGTGGCTAGGAAAAACTCCCTAGAAAGGCCAAAACCTAGGAAGAAACCTAGAGAGGAACCAGGCTATGTGGGGTGGCCAGTCCTCTTCTGGCTGTGCCGGGTGGAGATTATAACAGAACATGGCCAAGATGTTCAAATGTTCATAAATGACCAGCATGGTCGAATAATAACAGGGCAGAACAGTTGAAACTGGAGCAGCAGCACAGTCAGGTGGACCGGGGACAGCAAGGAGTCATCATGTCAGGTAGTCCTGGGGCACGGTCCTAGGGCTCAGGTCCTCCGAGAGAGAGAAAGAAAGAGAGAATTAGAAAGAGCATATGTGGGGTGGCCCGTCCTCTTCTGGCTGTGCCGGGTGGAGATTATAACATAACATGGCCAAGATGTTCAAATGTTCATAAATGACCAGCATGGTCGAATAATAGTAAGGCAGAACAGTTGAAACTGGAGCAGCAGCATGGCCAGGTGGACTGGGGACAGCAAGGAGTCATCATGTCAGGTAGTCCTGGGGCATGGTCCTAGGGCTCAGGTCAGTTGAAAGCATCATGTTGGGGGGGTGCTTTGCTGCAGGAGGGACTGGTGCACTTCACAAAATAGATGGCTGCATGAGGGAGGAAAATTAAGTGGATATATTGAAGCAACATCTGAAGACATCAGTTAAAGCTTGATCGCAAATGAGTCTTCCAAATGGACAATGACCCCAAGCATAATTCCAAGTTGTGGCAAAATGGCTTGAGGACAACAAAGTCAAGGTATTGGAGTGGCCATCACAAAGCCCTGACCTCAATCCTATATAACATTTGTGGGCAGAACTGAAAAAGCGTGTGAGAACAAGGAGGCCTACAAACCTGATTCAGTTTCACCAGCTGTGTCAGGAGGAATGGGCCATAATTATTGTGGAAGGCTACCAGTAACGTTTGACCCAAGTTCAACAATTTAAAGCCAATGCTACCAAATACTAATTGAGTGTATGTAAACTTCTGACCCACTTGGAATGTGATGAAAGAGATAAAAACTGAAAGAAATCATTCTCTCTACTATTATTCTGACATTTCACATTCTTAAAATAAAGGGGTGATCCTAACTGACCTAAGACATGGAATTTTTACTATGATTAAATGTCAGGAATTGTACAAAAAAACTGAGTTTAAATGTATTTGGCTAAGGTGTATGCAAACCTCCTTCAACTGTATTTACAGTATTTGGTTTGTCATTCTATCGCTTTTAGTGGAATTCTTGTGGTAATTTAATTGATTTAGAATATATTGAAATATTTTTCCAATAAAAAGTTTTACCAGCTCTGTGTATTCTCAAATCTCTGATTCAGAGGGGTTGGGTTAAATGCAGAAGACACATTTCGGTTGAATACATTCAGTTGTGCAACTGACTAGGTATCCCCTTTCCCTTTCCCGTGCTCCGGCAGCACTACAACCCTGTGTTAGGGACAGTATGTGGGTAGATATGGCTATGAGAAGCACAGATGATTTATCCTTCTGTGTATGTTAGGAACCACTTCACTCTACTCAGTGCAGGTGTGTGTGCCACTTGACATGGAACACAATCATTACGAGATGAAGTATGAGATTCATGTACTACTGTAATATCCACAAGTGTGTTTCAGAGCTAGCAGAGGCTAATCACTCAGTTAAAAGTCACAGTGGAATTCACAGGTGTTTGCTTTCATTCCTATTATTTAGATGATGTCATTCATCAACTTGGACCTTGGAGACTTGATGTAGAAGTGGAACTCAGTTCGCCTGGGGTTTTGTGCACTGTACGAGTGTATGGTTTCCATAGGAGGGGGCGTACAACACTAAGTGTTCCCCTTGGTCTGGTAGAGTGTAGTGTAGTCCCGAATGGCACCCTATTCCATATATAGTGCACTACCCTTTACCAGAACCTATATAGGGAATTGTATCCAGTTTCAGACAGTCTACGCAGGTCTGGACCTCTGGTTTCTCATGGCTCCCACCTGTCTGTAAGGACACATGGATTACAGCAAAGGATTACTGAATCCACAATAGAAACATTTGCCTAACAGCCTCTTTGCCTGAAGAAGAAGAATTATTCTTACTCTTTCTTTCTTTTTTTAAATCTCTCACCCACTCAGGGTCATTAAACAATCTATAGATGTATATTTTCTTCACTGTTTGTGAAGGCAATTTAGTTGCAAATGCAGTTATTGTGTTTGTATCCGTAGAGGCAGTACGTACACTAGCTGCAGCAGCAGTGCTACTTTCATATGCATTTCTTTTGAGTACACACATTTAGAACCCTATTCCCACTATGAGAGATGAAGGAGAGTCTGAGCTGAGTGGGGAACGAGATCTACTTTTCAATTCATATTACATCCTTCCCTTACCTTTTGTTGTGGTTGGCTATGTGACATACTTGGTCCGCCGCTCAAATTGACCGTAAATATCACAGTAGCCACTTGCTAGTAAGCAAAAAGTATTCAACAATCCGAGCAATTTTTCTTCTAAAACATATTACAATATTGAATAATGCAACCAAAACATATTACACTCTTGAATAATGCAACAATCCACAAGCAAGTGTAGACAATGAAAGGGTTTATTTTGTTGTCTGTATGTAACACAAGGGATATGAACAGGGTCTCCCACGTCTTAGACCTTTAGACCAAAATTCCCTCTTTGACTGAGGGCACTCAGGGCAGACACTGGTTTTGAAGTTTGCAGGCGGGGCTACCTCATCACGGGACCATGACCGACTCATGTCTGCTACGTTCACCCCCCTTTGACCTCCTCCCCTTTGAGAGACCGCCCCACGTTGGGCGCCATTGTAACACGAGGGATATAAACCTGGGGCCCGTATCCACAAAGCATCTCAGAAAATATCCTAGGAATCCTGATAAAGCCGGTTTTAAGCCAAAAATAGCTCCCAGCTCAGAGTGTTTTAGGATGATGTTAAGACACTGCTCACAAGCTTATCTCAGCTGGTAAATCACAACAGTTTGAGGAACCGCACAGGAAAGATAGTAATGACACTCAATGACATTGTTGCAAATGATGGGGAATAACCACTGATTGTTAACTCTATAGACAGCCACACTTCAGACAGCCACGGTGAATGTGGCTGTAAATCAAATGTTACAATGGGAAAACGGTTGATATAATTTAACCTGACACGATCACTTCTCTTCATTTTCACCTTATATTTTGGCATAACCCTTTTTTTTAAAACCAATTCTAATGGTTGTTAAAAGCTGAATTTTTACAATATTACCGTTATATCAACGCACTTGTCACTCCCATTTAACAACTCTAAATCGCATTGGCACAGTCGGCCTCAAGTCACTTGCCGATAATGTTGCAAACAATGTTGCATACAAATAACATAACATTATTTATGTTATGAAATAACATAATGTAGGTAATTAAATAGTCGAAAATAAAAACATGTATTTGTTTATTTATTAGCCTATTTGTTATAAGTGTTTAAGCATATGACGTGAAATAAGCCTCGTGAAATCATTGTCAACGACACAAGAGATGCTGTTGCATGAATATTTAGATTATTTATGGGTTGGTTATAAAGAATTATCAAA
The DNA here is from genome assembly GCF_023373465.1 of Oncorhynchus keta. NCBI lineage: Eukaryota > Metazoa > Chordata > Actinopteri > Salmoniformes > Salmonidae > Oncorhynchus > Oncorhynchus keta. The sequence goes on along the minus strand of NC_068425.1, from coordinate 10,280,141 downwards.
ACATTATTTGAATAACTCCAAAACAATTGCATGTGGCACAGGAACCACTGACTCGCTACATTTTTCTATTCTCAAAACAGCTGCTGGTAACTCTTAATGGGTTAGGACAGCTCATGAGGTGTGCTAAATATCTGTCGACTAGGTGTGACTCTTATGTCTAAAGAGGCTTAATGCATAGCTTTTATTTTTACTCATAAGAATAGGACTAAAATGTCTCTTTTCTCAGCACTTACAACCACGCGTTTCCCACAGGATCAACCAACGTCTTAGACCATTAGACCAAGCCTGCAGTCCAAACACGTTCTTTTTTTTTATCCCATCAGGCCTTGCGCTAGCTACTTTTCCTCAGGGGAATCCCCGTCGAAACAGGATGCAGTTTGATTGCCATCTTAAGTGGATGTCTAATTCACTAACATTGCCCCCTAGGCCCTCGATTTAGCTTGAGTGAGCAAGTGGAGAACTTTGATCACTTGTGGGATTGATATGACCCACAGTTCGATGCAAACTGTATTCATGTGTCAAACTGTGTCAAATTTAATCAACATGGCTGCATTTTCGGCATGTGAGACAAAATTATGATGCTAGCTTGCAAAAAAATATATAGATGCCATTGATTTAAGCATTGGCAAATGGGAATGATGTTCAAATTGGCTTAGTCTCGTAGTGAGGAGCCTATAAAATGTAGCTAGCTTCATAAACATATTTTGGGGAATTCAGAATGTATTGGAATAAATGACCAAACTATAAAACCAGCTAGCCAGCTATGGGTAACTGTAGCTCGCTACCTGACCGGATAGCTAGCTAGCTATGTTAGCTTGCTAGGTACATTAATAGCTTTAGGTTGGTTGTTTTAAAACTCAACTTAAAGATTTCCACCAAGAACGTTGCGTCTCCGATCATCACTCTCCCTCACTTGGGCAAGGGACATTTAAGGTACACTCGGATGTGATGATGTAAAACGTCATTCAAGAATGAGGGTTTACAGTAGGGCCAGGGGCTGTCTATTTTGCGTTTGGACTGCTGAGGGAAGACACTGGTTTTGAAGTTCGCAGGCGGGGCTACTTCATCACGTGACCATGACCGACTCATGTCCACACTAAAGTGCTAACAATAGCTAACACAGCTAACTCAAGTAACATTAGCATATCAATAATGAATGTTTACCCCTCCCATACGAATATAACAGACAGTAACATTCATATTATAATATAGGCTACACAGCTAGCTAGGCAACATTTCTGCATTCTCACATAAACATGCTGTCTGTAGCTACTATATGCTGACGATTAGCTGAACCATAGCTAGATAGTGTAAGCCTTAGAACTCCTAACTACCATATTAAAGCTACCGTAGAACAAACCAGGCTTCATTTATTTGATCAATATCATGGAAGTCATTACATGAGGTAAAAGCAAATTGCGACTGAAAACGTTGATCATTTCCTATGGAATAGCTTCTTGCCTGGACCTCAGTGCAGTCAAAGCAACAACAAAAATACACTGTTGAGATATAAAGCTACGGCGACAATTTCAGAATGTAACAGGCTGCTACTACAATTTCAGAATGTAACAGGCTGCTACTACAATTTCAGAATGTAACAGGCTGCTACTACAATTTCAGAATGTAACAGGCTGCTACTACAATTTCAGAATGTAACAGGCTGCTACTACAATTTCAGAATGTAACAGGCTGCTACTACAATTTCAGAATGTAACAGGCTGCTACTACAATTTCAGAATGTAACAGGCTGCTACTACAATTTCAGAATGTAACAGGCTGCTACTACAATTTCAGAATGTAACAGGCTGCTACTACAATTTCAGAATGTAACAGGCTGCTACTACAATTTCAGAATGTAACAGGCTGCTACTACAATTTCAGAATGTAACAGGCTGCTACTACAATTTCAGAATGTAACAGGCTGCTACTACAATTTCAGAATGTAACAGGCTGCTAATACAATTTCAGAATGTAACAGGCTGCTACTACAATTTCAGAATGTAACAGGCTGCTACTACAATTTCAGAATGTAACAGGCTGCTACTACAATTTCAGAATGTAACAGGCTGCTACTACAATTTCAGAATGTAACAGGCTGCTACTACAATTTCAGAATGTAACAGGCTGCTACTACAATTTCAGAATGTAACAGGCTGCTAATACAATTTCAGAATGTAACAGGCTGCTACTACAATTTCAGAATGTAACAGGCTGCTAATACAATTTCAGAATGTAACAGGCTGCTACTACAATTTCAGAATGTAACAGGCTGCTAATACAATTTCAGGTACAAATTCAATAAAACAAGTAAATAAAATAAGGAAAATGTCTGTACACTTCAGCTGTTTCAAAAACATTGGTATGCTATTAAAATGTTTACTGTAAGAGTGTTGGCTTAACAAGACAATTCTGTTTACACTGCCCTTCTTAGAGGGGGCAACTGTCAGGCAAGTGTCGTGCTCTACCTCCGGTCGAGACGTGACAAGTTCGCCAGTTTGCAGCATATATTTACATTTACATTACATTTAAGTCATTTAGCAGACGCTCTTATCCAGAGCGACTTACAAATTGGTGCATTCACCTTATGACATCCAGTGGAACAGCCACTTTACAATAGTGCATCTAAATCTTTTAAGGGGGGTGAGAAGGATTACTTTATCCTATCCTAGGTATTCCTTAAAGAGGTGGGGTTTCAGGTGTCTCCGGAAGGTGGTGATTGACTCCGCTGTCCTGGCGTCGTGAGGGAGTTATATATATGTAGCCGGGGGTATTTTTGCCAAACCTCTAGTAAGTGTGAAGACCTTCTTAGTCCACATCCACCCTTGTTTAGTCCCTAGCTAACACCTCTGATTGGTTGGGTCATGTGGCCTCCTCCCCCTCACATGGTGGTGGAGGGTGTTGGGCAATGATGTTGCTGCAGCCTAAGAGTCTGTCAGAGCACGTCTCTGATTTTAAACTCTAGATTAGTGTCAGATATCAAACATTGTGTGTGCGTGTGTGCGTGCGTGCGTGTGTGTGTGTGTGTGTGTGTGTGTGTGTGTGCGCAACCACAACCACAACCACAGTAATGGTACGTGCGTGTTTCTATATTAGTGTGGTTGTGTGTCAGTGGTTGCCTGTCCTGCTCTTGCACCGGTGAGATTAAAAACACAACCAGCTATTTGAATCATATCTCTAACCTACAGTTTTACACGTATGTACAGAACTTCAGTGTGTCCGGATGCACGTCTTTAATAGTGAACACAGACCACTTTTTAATAAGATTCAGTGACTCCGTTTGTACAGCTATAGTATATTAAAACAGTGGGTGGTACTGCATGAGGACACAAGGAGCCATTTCTCCTATCCAATCTCAGGGCATGTCCAGACAGATATGATTTAATTGTCTGTCATTTTTACTGGCAGTAAATCAATATATAGATCAACAGCCAGCTTCTTATCGTGTTGACCATAGAGTCATTGTTTGTTGAGCAATCTTCTGCTTCGGCTGTCATCAGTCTCTTCATCAATGTTACTCGGTTTCTTCCCTCTTATCGGCCTGTGGTGCCGTGGAGCCATGCTGGTGAATGAGAAACTACTAGAGCTCTGTCTATGGCTCTATGTGGCTCTATGGTGGTGCTGCCTGGTGTTTTCCATAGGCTGCTAACTTGTTGGCTCCCACTTTGAGGACCCAGACAGAGAGGTGTCTAGCTCATTGCCTGCAGCAGCAGCAGCACCACCCCCCACCCATCTCATGACAAGGAAAGATACTGTATGTCCTCTCCAGCATAATTGCCACTGTCAATGTTTTAGCTCTCTGGAGATTATTAACATAGGCCTTCTCTGTCCTCGTACCCAAGAGAAGAGACCTCAGCTAAGGAGACCAAATTCAAAGGTAAACCTCAACCGTACCTCTGTCATCGAGTTTAGTACAGAGACTCAGAGAGAGAGAGAGAGAGAGAGAGAGAGACAGCTCTGTAGAGATCGAGAGAGATAAAGAGGTTCCCCTGGTGTGTCAGTGTCATGGCTGTGTGTGAACCCGGGAATCGTTGACTGACCCCAGCTGCCTCTCTCTCTCGTGGGCCTGTGGGCCGGCCGTTCCCGTCCCCTCTCCCCAAACAATGGCATGTTGTTCTCCTACCATCCCGCCCTCTCTGTCCTCTGGACTCGCACATCTGCATCCTCCCATCCTCCACCTCCCCTCCTCCCCCCTCCGCATGACCCCGACCGGGGAGGTTCCTCATGACCATGGCGTATCAGTGCTCGATACCTCGTCATCGGGGAGAGTGCATACATTCCCCTCTTTGTTTTCTCCAGAGGGACAGGGCAAGGGAAGGAGTGCAGTGACATTTGGATGTGTTTGGGGGGGTCCACTGTACCCGGCCAAGAGCCTTTTCCTGCGACCTCTCCCTGAACTGGACCCTGTGTTTATGGATTAGGTCTGGCCAGCAGCCCTGCATGCCACCACGCCCAATAATACACACACACACACACTAACACACACGTGCGTGCACACACATACATACACACTTGACTGGGTCTGGGCCAGAGTGGTCTGACTAACACTACCCTGTATCAACAGAGAGAGGAGAGGAGAGGAGAGGAGAGGAGAGGAGAGGAGAGGAGAGGAGAGGAGAGGAGAGGAGAGGAGAGGAGAGGAGAGGAGAGGAGAGGAGAGGAGAGGAGCGGAGAGGAGAGGAGAGGAGAGGAAAGAAAGAAAGAGAGAAAGAAAGAAAGACAGACAGACAGACAGACAAAGAAAAAGAAAGGAGATTGAGTGAAGATGATAACGGAAGAGAAGAGATAGAGGTGACAGAGTATAGAGAAAGTACATAGATGTTGATGTTACCTGCTCACTCTACACTCTTAGAAACAGGGTCCCAGAAGGGTAATTCAGCTTTCCCCACAGGAGAACCCTTTTTGGGTCCAGGTAGAACCCTCTGTTGCAAGGTTCCTAAATGGAATCCAAAGGGGTTCTACCTGGAACCAAAAAGGGTTCTTCAAAGAGTTCTCCTATGTGGACAACCGAAACGTTTTAGGTTCTAGAAAGCACCTTTTTTTCTAAGAATGTAAGATATCACTCAATATGAGAGACAGACAGAAAATCACTTTGTTAGTTTATCCTACAATTTCAGACAAATCACGTCTCTATTTCAGCATATCCTTTAGCAGTCTACAATGACTCCCCACTGTCTGACTACCCCGTGCTGTAGGTCTTACCCTAGTTCAGTGAATGCTAATAAGGGCTGTGTTGGAGAGGAGAGTCCTGGTTGTGTTTGTTCTCTGGGCCTAGCTGGCATCATACCCAGACGCAGATCAGCTGCACTGATAGCACAGGAAAACCAGGGCATGCAGCCTCCACTCCGCTCCAACCTCCAACCCACCCTCCAATCAGAATACGCTCTCACTCACAACCCTTGCCTTATGACCCCATTCAGCTTAAGCCCCTCCACCCACCCACAGAAGGTCACACACACACACACACACACACACACACACACACACACACACACACACACACACACACACACACACACACACACACACACACACACACACACACACACACACACACACAGGTGTGTCTGTCTGTACATTTGAGTTGGTATTTATTTTTCTACAATGTGTTTGTGTTAGGAAGAATGTGTTTGTTTGTGCATGGTTATCAGTGGGTTTCATGAGAACATGTCTGTTTGTGTTTGTGTGTACAATGAGTGTATGTGTGTGCTGGTGTCTCTGTGTGCGTTAGCATTGTGTGAATTCTCACTCAGGAAATCGCAGGTTCTGCCTTCTCACACAGGATGTGTTTTGAATTCACTCACCCAGTCACTAAAAATGTGCATCCTATACGTGGTACAGAGAGGAACCTGCCATACGAGAAAGCATACTAAAACACTCAGCGAGTTCACAGCTACACAGAGCAAGGGGAAAACACTGTGTTACGTAACACAGAGTCATCTCCCCTTATAGCAGACAAAGACACAGCCGTTCTATGCTCACACACAGTCATGTAAGCCTCGTGTCGGATTTGCACAATAACAGAGCAAGAAACATTGCTCAATCATGTCCGACTTGTTGATCTTGTTCACTGTCCCGAAGAATTCTTGAGTTTATGGTTTTGTGCCATTCTTTGTCAGCCACAGGCACCACAGGCTAATGATAGGGTGTGGGAGAGGGTACGCTTGGAGAGTGGAGACACAGAGAATGACATGGGGGCAGACAGCATGGAACCCTAACGTGACATGAGTGGCCTCACATCTCTCCGGGATTAGCATTAGCACGTGTGCTAGCTAGTGTTATCATTGCTAGCACCATAGGGCCCACACCTATAACCACAACCTAGCCTTTTTAGGTTAGAATTTACAGTAAGCACGGTCTGAGGTGAGTTAGCTTCTCCGTTTGAGTTATGCTAAGACGAGCTCTCTATGTTTGCGTTGCTCTTAAGCATACCACTTAAGCACCGTTCACGCGAATGTGGTCAGTGTGTGGATGACTGTGAGAAAGTGCCTGTGTGCACTGACTGTACTAAGTATGTACAGTAGTAGGAGGTTTGCGTATCTTCCTTCCCTTTGGGAAATCTCAACAACATTTATTGGCTCCACCCTCTCCTCACGTTGAACTCTGGGTGTGGACACACACATCATACTGGACTACATAGTAATGTGAACTCCACAGTGTTTAGGACAACATTCCTCTTCACTCTAGAAGAGCATGTTATTGAGACCTAGAGTGGATTTGGTGCCAAAATCTGTGTGTGTGTGTGTGTGTGTGTGTGTGTGTGTGTGTGTGTGTGTGTGTGTGTGTGTGTGTGTGTGTGTGTGTGTGTGTGTGTGTGTGTGTGTGTGTGTGTGTGTGTGTGTGTGTGTGTGTGTGTGTGTGTGTGTGTGTGTGTGTGTGTAAAGAGTCCACTGTGTATGCTGTTCCTCCCTACACACCCTGGTCAGTTAACGAGAGACAGAGAGGGAAAACAACGCTTTTGACGGCCCTGTAATTTTCTCAGTGAAACCTATTCAATTGAATCCCAAGCAGAACGAATGGAATTAGGCGCGGGAATTTGCTTAAGTTGCCATCTTTGCACAGACAATGGTTTAGTGTTCAGGCAACGGGTTAGTGTTCAGGGGACGACCTCGCGTCACATTGCCAGGAGAATGAAGGGAATAAAAAAAGGAAAGACCAGGACTGGAAAGATTGCCCAGATTGCCCTGGTCCACATGCACAGCAGATGAGAGAGAGATGAAAAGGGGGCACTGACGGGAGAGAGGGAGAAGGTGACAAGGAATTTGTGAAAATTTAGTGACAAATACCAAGAGAGCAATGTGAACCAAAACAATGGGTTACCGATGGGTTCACTGTTTAATCTGAGCACGTATTAGTGAAGATTAGCGGATATGAACAGACTTTTCATCCAGACTGTTCCTGTCTGCAGTCTCCCTCCTACCTCAGCTTATCTACCTCTCTGTGTGTGCCTGTGTGTGGGGGGCTCTTGGCAGTGCTGACCTGGGTCTTGTGATGGCGGATCAGTCACAAGACGGGCAAACAGGCCCTGGATCTGTGGTTCTCAGGGGGATCCAGCCAGAAACAGGTGCCCCTTCCTCCCTTTCTAACACAGGTGGATGAGTGGGACAGAGTGACAGGCACCAACTCTAAATATCAAAACTCTGTCCTACCCCGACAGCTTAAACACTTCATAGTGACCATACACATTACTAGCTTGCCATATCAAAGTAGATGGTAAGCAATTTCTCATTTCTCCAACCTTCACACCAACGTACACACTACTCCCTGCTGGCTCTAGGTAAGTCGTTATGTGGTGATCGGGTGGGTGTTACTGACTGATCTGTCACATAATACCCCTGGATGAGCTTCTGATTGCCACCAAATGCCTCCTGTTTTGCCTGGAGGAAAAACAGCCAATGAATCAAAATGGCTCCTTTGCTCAGTCGTCGTCGCCAATTTGGCCTGGGTTTCCCTGGCAACACAAACTTGGTTTCACTCTGAGGACAGAACGACAGGGAGAGATAGTTCTAGCTGTTAGGAGGCAGGCTGACTCACTGACACTGCCATCCAACAGCAACACCGTTGCTCTTGTTATTTCATTAAGTTCTTGATTGCGTTTCAAATCAAATTTGTATTTGTCACATACACATGGTTAGCAGATGTTAATGCGAGCGTGGCAAAATGCTTCCCGTTCCTAGGAAATTATGCCCACTTCCCTACACAGTGCACTACTTTTGAGCCATATTAGCCCTGATCAAAACTAGTGCACTACTTAGGGAATACAGTGTCATTTAGGAAGCAGACCTTCTCTCTTTGTCCTTGCCAGGCTTGAATACAGTGAGAAATGTCTATTGAGTTCCCATTGGCTCAAGGTCTCTTCAGAGCAGAGCCAGGAGGGAATTGGTCTCGTTCAAGTTTTATTTTCTTTGTAAGTGTCAAAGTAGAGAGAGGAGGTCAGCCTGTACGACGTAGCAGCCAGCGACTGCAATAGATTAAAATATACCTTCTCCTTGGTTCCTTTTGTCTCTGTCTTCTCAAGCTCATGATGTGTGAGTGAGTATGACCAAGACGGTGGATAACAACTCCCATCCCAACGTGTTGCTGATGATAACCACAGTCAACCACGGCAGTTTAAATATGCTTGAGACAGGCGTCTGTTTGAATGTAAAATGTCCATGTTGTGAACGCTCTGTTTGAATGTAAAATGTCCATGTTGTGAACGCTCTGTTTGAATGTAAAATGTCCATGTTGTGAACTCTCTGTTTGAATGTAAAATGTCCATGTTGTGAACGCTCTGTTTGAATGTAAAATGTCCATGTTGTGAACTCTCTGTTTGAATGTAAAATGTCCATGTTGTGAACGCTCTGTTTGAATGTAAAATGTCCATGTTGTGAACTCTCTGTTTGAATGTAAAATGTCCATGTTGTGAACTCTCTGTTTGAATGTAAAATGTCCATGTTGTGAACGCTCTGTTTGAATGTAAAATGTCCATGTTGTGAACGCTCTGTTTGAATGTAAAATGTCCATGTTGTGAACGCTCTGTTTGAATGTAAAATGCCCATGTTGTGAACGCTCTGTTTGAATGTAAAATGCCCATGTTGTGAACGCTCTGTTTGAATGTAAAATGCCCATGTTGTGAACGCTCTGTTTGAATGTAAAATGTCCATGTTGTGAACGCTCTGTTTGAATGTAAAATGTCCATGTTGTGAACGCTCTGTTTGAATGTAAAATGCCCATGTTGTGAACGCTCTGTTTGAATGTAAAATGCCCATGTTGTGAACGCTCTGTTTGAATGTAAAATGTCCATGTTGTGAACGCTCTGTTTGAATGTAAAATGTCCATGTTGTGAACGCTCTGTTTGAATGTAAAATGTCCATGTTGTGAACGCTCTGTTTGAATGTAAAATGTCCATGTTGTGAACGCTCTGTTTGAATGTAAAATGTCCATGTTGTGAACGCTCTGTTTGAATGTAAAATGTCCATGTTGTGAACGCTCTGTTTGAATGTAAAATGTCCATGTTGTGAACGCTCTGTTTGAATGTAAAATGTCCATGTTGTGAACGCTCTGTTTGAATGTAAAATGCCCATGTTGTGAACGCTCTGTTTGAATGTAAAATGTCCATGTTGTGAACGCTCTGTTTGAATGTAAAATGTCCATGTTGTGAACGCTCTGTTTGAATGTAAAATGCCCATGTTGTGAACGCTCTGTTTGAATGTAAAATGTCCATGTTGTGAACGCTCTGTTTGAATGTAAAATGTCCATGTTGTGAACGCTCTGTTTGAATGTAAAATGCCCATGTTGTGAACGCTCTGTTTGAATGTAAAATGTCCATGTTGTGAACGCTCTGTTTGAATGTAAAATGCCCATGTTGTGAACGCTCTGTTTGAATGTAAAATGTCCATGTTGTGAACGCTCTGTTTGAATGTAAAATGTCCATGTTGTGAACGCTCTGTTTGAATGTAAAATGTCCATGTTGTGAACTCTCTGTTTTGCGTTGCTCTATTGGCTCTGGCCTCAGATAAGACGCGGTCTTAACTTGGTCCGGCATTAGTGACCTTTACGGGCCATGTTCAGTCCATCCAGTCATCCTCCCTCTGTCCTCTCTGTTCTGTCCCACTACTTCACAGTAACCTACTGAGACACACACACACACACACACACACACACACACACACACACACACACACACACACACACACACACACACACACACACACACACACACACACACACACACACACACACACACACACACACACATATATAGTATGTTCAGAAACAGCGAATCATACACACACCGATACTACATCAAACAGCCATGCTGATGTAAGTTACACCTACAGAAAGCAATGCTCTCACACAGCTGCCACTTTGTCTACAAAGGTCATCACAGACAATGCGTTGTTCATCGTTTCAAAGATTGATTCCCTATATGAGAAGGTTTTCTTTCAACTGGCACAGTTACGAAACAATGTTTTCTTGTTTCCTTGACCCCGTGTCACACATTGCTCCCATAGCCAAAACAAATACCTCAAATTACCCTAGATTCTTAGTCAGGTCATCTTGCATGAAGCTCAAGTCAACCAGTGTCATCTGACGTACAATGGCTACTTTCTCTAGTTGTGGATGTTTGTGTGTCTCTACGTCTAGTTGTGGATGTTTGTGTGTCTCTACGTCTAGTTGTGGATGTTTGTGTGCCTCTACGTCTAGTTGTGGATGTTTGTGTGTCTCTACGTCTAGTTGTGGATGTTTGTGTGTCTCTACCTCTAGTTGTGGATGTTTGTGTGCCTCTACGTCTAGTTGTGGATGTTTGTGTGTCTCTACGTCTAGTTGTGGATGTTTGTGTGTCTCTACGTCTAGTTGTGGATGTTTGTGTGTCTCTATGTCTAGTTGTGGATGTTTGTGTGTCTCTACGTCTAGTTGTGGATGTTTGTGTGTCTCTACGTCTAGTTGTGGATGTTTGTGTGTCTCTACGTCTAGTTGTGGATGTTTGTGTGTCTCTACGTCTAGTTGTGGATGTTTGTGTGTCTCTACGTCTAGTTGTGGATGTTTGTGTGTCTCTACTTCTAGTTGTGGATGTTTGTGTGTCTCTACGTCTAGTTGTGGATGTTTGTGTGTCTCTACGTCTAGTTGTGGATGTTTGTGTGTCTCTGCGTCTAGTTGTGGATGTTTGTGTGTCTCTACGTCTAGTTGTGGATGTTTGTGTGTCTCTACGTCTAGTTGTGGATGTTTGTGTGTCTCTACGTCTAGTTGTGGATGTTTGTGTGTCTCTACGTCTAGTTGTGGATGTTTGTGTGTCTCTACGTCTAGTTGTGGATGTTTGTGTGTCTCTACGTCTAGTTGTGGATGTTTGTGTGTCTCTACGTCTAGTTGTGGATGTTTGTGTGTCTCTACGTCTAGTTGTGGATGTTTGTGTGTCTCTGCGTCTAGTTGTGGATGTTTGTGTGTCTCTACGTCTAGTTGTGGATGTTTGTGTGTCTCTGCGTCTAGTTGTGGATGTTTGTGTGTCTCTACGTCTAGTTGTGGATGTTTGTGTGTCTCTACGTCTAGTTGTGGATGTTTGTGTGTCTCTACGTCTAGTTGTGGATGTTTGTGTGTCTCTACGTCTAGTTGTGGATGTTTGTGTGTCTCTACGTCTAGTTGTGGATGTTTGTGTGTATCTACGTCTAGTTGTGGATGTTTGTGTGTCTCTATGTCTAGTTGTGGATGTTTGTGTGTCTCTACGTCTAGTTGTGGATGTTTGTGTGTCTCTACGTCTAGTTGTGGATGTTTGTGTGTCTCTACGTCTAGTTGTGGATGTTTGTGTGTCTCTACGTCTAGTTGTGGATGTTTGTGTGTCTCTACGTCTAGTTGTGGATGTTTGTGTGTCTCTACGTCTAGTTGTGGATGTTTGTGTGTCTCTACGTCTAGTTGTGGATGTTTGTGTGTCTCTACGTCTAGTTGTGGATGTTTGTGTGTCTCTACGTCTAGTTGTGGATGTTTGTGTGTCTCTACGTCTAGTTGTGGATGTTTGTGTGTCTCTACGTCTAGTTGTGGATGTTTGTGTGTCTCTACGTCTAGTTGTGGATGTTTGTGTGTCTCTACGTCTAGTTGTGGATGTTTGTGTGTCTCTACGTCTAGTTGTGGATGTTTGTGTGCCTCTACGTCTAGTTGTGGATGTTTGTGTGTCTCTACATCTAGTTGTGGATGTTTGTGTGTCTCTACGTCTAGTTGTGGATGTTCCTTTTTGCCCAGGGCGGCGGGTAGGAGGTAATGTGATGTGTGTTTAATGCTCTCCTTGCTTACCCCTGAGCCACACACACACACACACACACACACACACACACACACACACACACACACACACACACACACACACACACACACACACACACACACACACACAACACACACACACACACACACACACACAGCCAGCCTCTTACTGACTGACCTGGCCTGTCACAGTAAACAAAACAAATCACATTTAATGGGATTTATGGGTGCCTCAAGACATATTTATATCAGCTGAGTTGAATTGAGTTGGAGGTGTCTCCCTGAGTGAGTATCTCTCTTGAGGTAATGATTAGTGAAGCTCGGATAGAGTTTATTCGGTATTATACTTCCTCCCCTTAGCTACCCTGTTTAGAGAAACAACGAGGTAGAAAATGAAGGGACACATACACAAGTCTGAGCTCCAGCTCATCTTAACCACCCGTCTTTGTCTCCTTATCCTCTCTCTCTCTCTCTCTGCTTTACTGGCGTGAATGGGTGGTTGCCACGGTCGCAAATTGCGATGTTCACTGTAAATGAACAATATTTTGGAGCAACAATAATAATGTATCAACAAAAACAATTCTACGTGGGAAATAACACACACAAAAAAGCATCAATTGAGAAATGTAATCTACTAGGGCTTATGTGTATGACATGTTGGGAGCTTTAGTCTCTGTTATGTTATAACAGGCCAGGACATATATCCTGCAACATCTACTGTCTCTACGTTTTCTCCTAACAAACTCTCTCTCTCTCTCCAGGTGGGGTGGGCATCGCGGCCACCCAGCTGTGTCAGACAGTGAAGGACGTGACCGTGTTCGGGACGGCGTCGGCCAGTAAGCACGAGACCATCAGCCAGGGCGGAGTCACGCACTGCATTGACTACCGTACACGGGACTACGTGGAGGAAGTCCGCAAGATCAGCCCCAAAGGTGAGAGGTCAGGGGTCATCCGACCCATCTTACAGCACTGAGATGGGCTGCGTCTCAAATGGCACACTAATGCCTATATAGTGCACACTATGGGCCCTAGTCGAAAGTAGTTCACTACATAGGGAATAGGGCACCATTTGGGACACAAGCACGGTGTGACCCATAATTTCCACAATGTGATCCATGAGATAAGTATACTGAGATGACTAATGGGTCCTGGGTCATGCAGCCGTTGGTCCTAAGGAATACTCTGTAGTTGCAGTGTTGTGTTCGTAAAGTTGTGTTTGTCTTCCATTTGCAGATAACAAACTGCTGTTTGTTATCTGCATGATGTTTCCATTTCGCTGTGTCACGACTCTCAGCCCTGATAGCTGGGGTGCTTTTGAGACGGTCACGAGTGTAATCGACACT
>NC_068425.1:9904067-9911567 GCF_023373465.1 Oncorhynchus keta | reverse complement strand
TCAATGACACGTGTTCCCTCTCCTAAATGTTACTGTAGCCACTTGATAAAGCCAGACAAAGCTCTGTAGAATGTAACGGTTTCTAGATATATGGTTACTTTGAACTACGCATGTTGGAACATAGTATCCCTGCAATGGTCGACTGAACACATTGCATTAGAGACTCGTCTTCTAAATGACTTTTTATGACCACAGACACAAACTGTTTGCCAATGTTTGGGTTAGGGTTAGGGCTTTGACACTGTCTGGCGCCTCTCTGTCTCTGTGTGTGTGTGTGTGGTGTCTATCTTATGTGTTTGTGACACAGTGTTTCACAACATCACCTGCGTCTTATCAACTTCTGCTGACAAACGTGGCATCTCCTTATTCCCGACGTCTCCCTACTTTTCTGTGCCATAGGCGACTTCTCTGAAGCACTACTTGCTTCTCCTGCAAAGTTAATTTTCCCTAATCCGTTTTCCTCAAAACAAGACAATTCTTTTGTTAACGAGACTAGTTTGATTACATTGGGACAAAGATGGATGGAAAATAAAAGATTAAATGAATGAGCGTCTTGTGAACACCATGATGTTCTAACCCCCCCCCCTCCCCGTATCAACAGTGATGATGTCCTCCTTTTAAAGGTCCTAACAGTCAGCGCATGACCCTGGTCACAGCCTCCAGACCCAACTTCAGACCTGAGCCCTGCCCTGCCCCCACCCTCAACTCAGACCTCATCCCATCTCTAACCCTGACACTAGTGTCAACCCCAGTCCCAATCCTGAAGTACTCCCTGAAGAGGGAGATTGAGATGCCATTTTGTTTTTAGAGACTCTTCTGAAGACCAACAAGGATCCTGTTACCACAGAGCTTGGTGTCTGCCTGGGTCTAAGGAGGGGAGAAGTGGCCCTGCGTGCTTCCCCTCTCCTCCCCCTCCCCTGGTCAGGCAGCCTGGCCTGATTGAACACTGATTCAATTAAGAGCAAACCGGCCAGCAGAAAGAGAGAAAACAGGGAGAGGGAGGACATCTAATATTACATTTGTTTTTTTCGGTAGCCGTTTGAATGAGAAAATATAGGCCACAGTCTGAGGAGGCTGTTGTCAGTTGGCTCAGTGTGGAGTCTGATGGGAATCTGTTGTCAGTTGGCTCAGCGTGGAGTCTGTCAGTTGGCTCAGTGTGGAGTCTGATGGGAGTTGGCTCAGTCGTGGAGTCTGTCAGTTGGCTCAGTGTGGAGTCTGATGGGAGTCTGTTGTCAGTTGGCTCAGTGTGGAGTCTGATGGGAGGGAGTCTGTCAGCGTGGAGTCAGTCAGTTGGCTCAGTGTGGAGTCTGATGGGAGTCTGTTGTCAGTTGGCTCAGCGTGGAGTCTGATGGGAGTCTGTTGTCAGTTGGCTCAGTGTGGAGTCTCTGATGGGAGTGTTGGCTCAGTGTCTGTCTGTCAGTTGGGGAGTCTGTCTGTCAGTTGGCTCAGTGTGGAGTCTGATGGGAGTCTGTTGTCAGTTGGCTCAGCGTGGAGTCTGTCAGTTGGCTCAGTGTGGAGTCTGATGGGAGTCTGTTGTCAGTTGGCTCAGTGTGGAGTCTGTCAGTTGGCTCAGTGTGGAGTCTGATGGGAGTCTGTTGTCAGTTGGCTCAGTGTGGAGTCTGTCAGTTGGCTCAGTGTGGAGTCTGACTCCCTGAAGAGGGAGATTGAGTCATTTTGTTTTTGTCAGTTGGCTCAGTGTGGAGTCTGATTGAACACTGTTGGCATTTGTTTTTTCAGCGTGGAGTCTGTTGTCAGTTGGCTCAGTGTGGAGTCTGATGGGAGTCTGTTGTCAGTTGGCTCAGTGTGGAGTCTGGTCAGTTGGCTCAGTGTGGAGTCTGATGGGAGTCTGTTGTCAGTTGGCTCAGCGTGGAGTCTGATGGGAGTCTGTTGTCAGTTGGCTCAGTGTGGAGTCTGTCAGTTGGCTCAGCGTGGAGTCTGATGGGAGTCTGTCAGTTGGCTCAGTGTGGAGTCTGATGGGAGTCTGTTGTCAGTTGGCTCAGCGTGGAGTCTGATGGGAGTCTGTTGTCAGTTGGCTCAGTGTGGAGTCTCAGTTGGCTCAGCTGTGGAGTCTGATGGGAGTCTGTCAGTTGGCTCAGTGTGGAGTCTGTCAGTTGGCTCAGTGTGGAGTCTGTCAGTTGGCTCAGTGTGGAGTCTGTCAGTTGGCTCAGTGTGGAGTCTGTTGTCAGTTGGCTCAGTGTGGAGTCTAATGGGTGTCTGTCAGTTGGCTCAGTGATGGGAGTCTGTTGTCAGTTGGCTCAGTGTGGAGTCAGTTGGCTCAGTGTGGAGTCTGATGGGAGTCTGTCAGTTGGCTCAGTGTGGAGTCTGTCAGTTGGCTCAGTGTGGAGTCTGTCAGTTGGCTCAGTGTGGAGTCTGTTGTCAGTTGGCTCAGTGTGGAGTCTAATGGGTGTCTGTCAGTTGGCTCAGTGTGGAGTCTGATGGGAGTCTGTTGTCAGTTGGCTCAGTGTGGAGTCTGATGGGAGTCTGTTGTCAGTTGGCTCAGTGTGGAGTCTGATGGGAGTCTGTTGTCAGTTGGCTCAGTGTGGAGTCTGATGGGAGTCTGTTGTCAGTTGGCTCAGTGTGGAGTCTGATGGGAGTCTGTTGTCAGGTGGATCAGTGTGGAGTCTGATGGGAGTCTGTTGTCAGTTGGCTCAGTGTGGAGTCTGATGGGAGTCTGTTGTCAGTTGGCTCAGTGTTGAGTCTGATGGGAGTCTGTTGTCAGTTGGTTCAGCGTGGAGTCTGATGGGAGTCTGTTGTCAGTTGGCTCAGTGTGGAGTCTGATTGGAGTCTGTTGTCAGTTGGCTCAGCGTGGAGTCTGATGTCAGTTGGCTCAGTGTGGAGTCTGATGGGAGTCTGTTGTCAGTTGGCTCAGCGTGGAGTCTGATGGGAGTCTGTTGTCAGTTGGATCAGTGTGGAGTCTGATGGGAGTCTGTTGTCAGTTGGCTCAGTGTGGAGTCTGATGGGAGTCTGTTGTCAGTTGGCTCAGTGTGGAGTCTGATGGGAGTCTGTTGACTCAGTGTGGAGTCTGATGGTAGTCTGATAGGAGTGGCAGTTGGAGGAGGACCGTTTTAACGTCCAGGGGGTACTGCATGTTGTTTGCAGGGCTGGAGGGTTGGGTGTTGCATCACTGCTGTAGCTGTAATCAATAGGGATGACTGTACAGTACAGGGGGGA
This sequence comes from Oncorhynchus keta, assembly GCF_023373465.1. Classification (NCBI taxonomy): domain Eukaryota; kingdom Metazoa; phylum Chordata; class Actinopteri; order Salmoniformes; family Salmonidae; genus Oncorhynchus; species Oncorhynchus keta. The sequence continues at coordinate 9,908,396 of NC_068425.1, read as the reverse complement.
TGGATGGCTGGGTGGGGCGGAGGCAGGCCCAGTAAGACCCAGAGTGTGTTGCGTCAAGTGATGCATACATTTTATCGAAAGGAAATATGAGAGTTCTGAAAATCATCTCTGCTGCTAAGCCAATCAATGATGCAGCCGCCCTTGTGTTACAGGAGCATGTGGTTCCCATTGGGTTCTGTGCATGTCAATCAGGCATATGCTTTCTTCCTTTCTTATATGTATCTGAGGAACACTTTCCATTATGGTGTGTGTACGCTCACTATTTGATAACCATCGACGTAACGATCTTTTAACCACTATGTTCTAACTGTTTATTAAAGATGTATAAAGTAAAGTGTTACTGAAGTATCTGTAAAAAATCTTCTTTAAAAGCCCCCCTCTCTTTTGCACACGGGTAGAGCATCAAACTACGGTGCTCAAATGGGCCTGCCGATTCAGCTGATCCTAGATCAGTCAGGTCCCAGACCCCAGAGGCATTCGATTCAGCTAATCCTAGATCAGTCGCGTGAGTCAGGTCCCAGACCCAAGACGCATGCCGTTTCAGCTGTTCCGGGATCATTTCCTGGCCAGGGCAGTTTCTCAGGATCAAAAGTGTTGTGCGTGAGGCTGCAGAGGAAAGACCACTGTCCTGCGTGATTCTTAGCAGATGCCTTCACCACCTAGGAACATGTTACATCAAGACAAAGCATTTCCCTACAGGTTGTAGACATGATGTATTGCTTATGAATGCAGGGTAAGGGTTATGTATGTGTTCTTGTGGGTACCATTCAAAAGGTTGGTAGAGTGGTCCTTCTGTAGCTCAGTTGGTAGAGCATGGCGCTTGTAACGCCAGGGTAGTGGGTTCGATCCCCGGAACCACCCATACGTAGAATGTATGCACACATGACTGTAAGTCGCTTTGGATAAAAGCGTCTGATAAATGGCATATAGTAGTAGTAGTAGGTTAAATCCAACCCAGGAAATATGTATTTTAAGTAAATCCTATTTGTTGTCATGTTTCCAGTGTGTCCATCTGTGTTGAAGTGACTGCATGGGAGAGAGGGAAGTGGGTAGAATTTCCCATGGGCGTGGAGGGAGGGAGGGGAGAGATGGAGGGAGGGACAGTAAACCCAGTGTTCCAGAGTGGCCTGTGCTTGTGTGAGTCCATTAACGCGGCTACGACGTCTCCTCACACCTTAACACCAGCACACCGCCCCTCGGGCATTCCTCAAGGCCTCTACGGCAGACAGCAGCTGCGTACCACGGCAATGCACTGCACACACTCACACTTCACCTCTACAATCATTAACCTACCCTGGGAGAGTGGGTGAGGGTATGTAGATACTTTAATCACCCAGACACGTACTGAACCACAGGTGCACACGGTGTATTAAAACTATAGACTCACTCTAGCATGTGTACATCCACACACAGACTCCTAGTCGTTCCTTCGGCACGTTCTGCAAAACACAGATGTATGTGTACTGCTGCAGGCCTAGGCTGTGTGGTAGGTATTGCTTCTACGCCTGATGTGGTGACAGTGATAGGGGGGAACCTGAATTGAAGAGCATGGGAGAGAGAGATGCTGGTGTTTCGAATGCTTCACTAGCGTCTAGCTACATCTTTTACGCTATCCATGGCTAAAATGTCGCTAAGCATTCCTATCACAGGTCTCATGCCACACAGCTAAAGTCTGAAGTCAGAAATTAGATCCGCTCCACGTTTCAATGTGGCGTTCCAGTCCAGGCATCCGTGCAACCTTCACTTTTTGTCTGTTGTCGTCCAGGACTCCGGTCTGTTGTCGTCCAGGACTCCGGTCTGTTGTCGTCCAGGACTCCGGTCTGTTGTCGTCCAGGACTCCGGTCTGTTGTCGTCCAGGACTCCGGTCTGTTGTCGTCCAGGACGTCTGACTGTTGTCGTCCAGGACGTCTAACTGTTGTCGTCCAGGACTCTGGTCTGTTGTCGTCCAGGACGTCTAACTGTTGTCGTCCAGGACTCCGGTCTGTTGTCGTCCAGGACGTCTAACTGTTGTCGTCCAGGACGTCTAACTGTTGTCGTCCAGGACTCCGGTCTGTTGTCGTCCAGGACGTCTAACTGTTGTCGTCCAGGACGGTCTGTTGTCGTCCAGGACGTCTAACTGTTGTCGTCCAGGACGTCTAACTGTTGTCGTCCAGGACGTCTAACTGTTGTCGTCCAGGACGCCTAACTGTTGTCGTCCAGGACGTCTAACTGTTGTCGTCCAGGACGTCTAACTGTTGTCGTCCAGGACGTCTAACTGTTGTCGCCCATCCAGGACGCTAACTCGGCCTCCGGTCAGGGCGTCTAACTGTTGTCGCCCAGGACGCCTAACTGTTGTCTGTTGTCGCCCAGGACGCCTAACTGTTGTCGCCCAGGACGTCTAACTGTTGTCATCCAGGACGTCTAACTGTTGTCGCCCAGGACTGTTGTCGTCCAGGACTCGGTCTGTTGTCGTCCAGGACGTCTAACTGTTGTTCCAGGACTCCGGTCTGTTGTCGCCCAGGACTGTCTGTTGTCGTCCAGGACGTCTAACTGTTGTCGTCCAGGACTAACTGTTGTCGCCCAGGACGGTCTGTTGTCGTCCAGGACTCCGGTCTGTTGTCGCCCAGGACTCCGGTCTGTTGTCGCCCAGGACGTCCTAACTGTTGTCGCCCAGGACTCTGTTGTCGGTCTGTTGTCGCCCAGGACTAACGGTCTGTTGTCGCCCAGGACTCCGGTCTGTTGTCGTCCAGGGACTCCAGGGTAACTGTTGTCGTCCTGTTGTCGCCCAGGACGTCTGACTGTTGTCGCCCAGGACGTCTGACTGTTGTCGTCCAGGACGCCTGACTGTTGTCGCCCAGGACGCCTAACTGTTGTCGCCCAGGCGCCACTGTTGTAACGTCGCCCAGGTCGCTGTTGTCTCCAGGACTCGGTCTGTTGTCGTCCAGGACTCCGGTCTGTTGTCGCCCAGGACGCCTGTTATGTCGCCCAGGGACGTCTGACTGTTGTCGTCCAGGACTCCGGTCTGTTGTCGTCCAGGACGTGTGACTGTTGTCGTCCAGGACTCCGGTCTGTTGTCGTCCAGGACTCCGGTCTGTTGTCGTCCAGGACGTCTGACTGTTGTCGTCCAGGACGTCTGACTGTTGTCGTCCAGGACTCCGGTCTGTTGTCGTCCAGGACTCCGGTCTGTTGTCGTCCAGGACTCCGGTCTGTTGTCGTCCAGGACGTCTAACTGTTGTCGTCCAGGACTCCGGTCTGTTGTCGTCCAGGACGTCTAACTGTTGTCGTCCAGGACTCCGGTCTGTTGTCATCCAGTACATCTCAATCTGCAACGCTTTGAATGTTTTGCCCCACTGATCAAACCTCACAGTACAGTATGAACTTAGTACACACTGGTTGACACTGCTGGAGCATTATGGATACTGCCCTCACTGGTCACACACACACACCATTTACTCTACATCTACAGTATATAGCCTGTGTAAACATCTAGAATGAGAGAAGTCATCATCATTAAGTAGGTTGATGTTTATTGTCATGAATGTTGACCTGGAGGCAGAACTGAGCGATTTCCCCTTAGATGGGCACCTCAAAATGGGCTATTTTGTAAAAATGTATTAAAACATAAATGTAGCTTTTTGGTCTTAATTTAGTGTTAGGAATTATGGTTAGCAGTGTGGTTAAAGTTAAGGTTCGGTTTAATAGCAGATTTTATGACTGCGGCTGTGCTAGCTAGTGACCACTCTGCAGAGCTGCCTCCAAAACAAGATTTCAAGCTGAAAAAAGATAACCTGCTATTGTTGACCTTGTTTTCCATGGCAACGAGGGGTGTGGCACCTTTTAATGCAGCTATGCAGTGCAGCTCAGACTGGCATACTGTACTCCCACTGCTAATGGTTGTGTATAGATTCTCTCCTCTCTCTCACACACACACTCTCTTCCCGTAAGGAGCACTTTCAAGGAAACCCTCTGGGAGAAATGGGGGTCCTGTTATCTTAGCTGTCCTTAATGATTGCCCGCCCAAAATAGTGACGGTTCCACAGTGGATTCTCCTACCCCTATGCTGGGTGGAGGGCCAGATAATTTGGGCAGCAAGGGACAGAACCTATGTCTCTATTTTATGTGGCATCTGACAGTCAGGCGTGTAGTGGTTTAGTGGCAAAACAAAGGCTCTCTCTCAGTAGCGGAGCAGGGCTAATTTGACAGTCTGGCCTTTCAGTGTCCCTTTGTGTATGTGTGTGTGTTTCAAGTGTGATCTTCTTATACAAGAAAACATGTGAGTGTGTCTCTCTGACTGTTGTTGTGGAGGGCTCTCAAATAAGGAATTGGGGCCCGGTCACGTCTTGTTCTGCG
>NC_068425.1:9849067-9899067 GCF_023373465.1 Oncorhynchus keta | reverse complement strand
GAAGGACCTATCTGGGTGTCATCTCTGTGCCAGTGGAGGATAGGGCATGGCTGGATCAGACGCTGGATCTGGGGGGCGGAGCCCCGAAACCTCTGTGTCATCTCTGCATCGCCTTATCCCAGTGTACAGTGTGGATAGTGGGAGCAGCAGCAGCTCAAGTCCAGACTAGCACAGCGTAGCACGACCACGTTCCTCTTAGTTCTGGTTGCTCTGGTCTCTGCTTTCTTCTCCCTTGGTCTGCTGTGGGGTCTCTTGTGAACGACAATGAAACTCCAGCTCTGAGTTTTGGCAGATATGTTGACGGGTCACTTAATTAGAGAGCGAGGGAACAGAATGTTGAATGGGGAAAAGCCTTGTGAAGAGAAAAGGGCAGCGAGTTGTTTGAGTTCAGTGGTGTGTTCTGTTCGTTGGCTGGGTGCTGTGCTGTTGTTGCTGTCCCACACTCCCTAGGATGTTGTCCTCCACTCCAGCAGAGAGGGAGTTCACTGACTCTTAAGTGCTGATAGAGAGAACGTGTGGACTGGAGCAGTGAATGAAAAACAGAACTGGGAGAGATGGGAGGATTGGATATGGTAGAAAGAGACTGGGAGAGATTGGAGGATTGGATATGGTAGAAACAGACTGGGAGAGATGGGAGGATTGGGTATGGTAGAAAGAGACTGGGAGAGATTGGAGGATTGGATATGGTAGAAACAGACTGGGAGAGATGGGAGGATTGGGTATGGTAGAAAGAGACTGGGAGAGATTGGAGGATTGGATATGGTAGAAAGAGACTGGGAGAGATGGGAGGATTGGGTATGGTAGAAAGAGACTGGGAGAGATGGGAGGATTGGGTATGGTAGAAAGAGACTGGGAGAGATGGGAGGATTGGGTATGGTAGAAAGAGACTGGGAGAGATGGGAGGATTGGGTATGGTAGAAAGAGACTGGGAGAGATTGGAGGATTGGATATGGTAGAAAGAGACTGGGAGAGATGGGAGGATTGGGTATGGTAGAAAGAGACTGGGAGAGATGGGAGGATTGGATATGGTAGAAAGAGACTGGGAGAGATGGGAGGATTGGATATGGTAGAACGAGACTGGGAGAGATGGGAGGATTGGATATGGTAGAAAGAGACTGGGAGAGATGGGAGGATTGGATATGGTAGAAAGAGACTGGGAGAGATGGGAGGATTGGGTATGGTAGAAAGAGACTGGGAGAGATGGGAGGATTGGGTATGGTAGAAAGAGACTGGGAGAGATGGGAGGATTGGGTATGGTAGAAAGAGACTGGGAGAGATGGGAGGATTGGGTATGGTAGAAAGAGACTGGGAGAGATGGGAGGATTGGGTATGGTAGAAAGAGACTGGGAGAGATGGGAGGATTGGATATGGTAGAAAGAGACTGGGAGAGATGGGAGGATTGGGTATGGTAGAAAGAGACTGGGAGAGATTGGAGGATTGGATATGGTAGAAAGAGACTGGGAGAGATGGGAGGATTGGGTATGGTAGAAAGAGACTGGGAGAGATGGGAGGATTGGATATGGTAGAAAGAGACTGGGAGAGATGGGAGGATTGGATATGGTAGAAAGAGACTGGGAGAGATGGGAGGATTGGATATGGTAGAAAGAGACTGGGAGAGATGGGAGGATTGGGTATGGTAGAAAGAGACTGGGAGAGATGGGAGGATTGGGTATGGTAGAAAGAGACTGGGAGAGATTGGAGGATTGGATATGGTAGAAAGAGACTGGGAGAGATGGGAGGATTGGGTATGGTAGAAAGAGACTGGGAGAGATGGGAGGATTGGATATGGTAGAAAGAGACTGGGAGAGATGGGAGGATTGGATATGGTAGAAAGAGACTGGGAGAGATGGGAGGATTGGATATGGTAGAAAGAGACTGGGAGAGATGGGAGGATTGGATATGGTAGAAAGAGACTGGGAGAGATGGGAGGATTGGGTATGGTAGAAAGAGACTGAGAGAGATACAGTTGAAGTCAGAAGTTTACATAGACTTAGGTTGGAGTCATTAAAACTAGTTTTTCAACCACTCCACAAATTTCTTGTCCTAACCGACTTACCAAAACTATAGTTTGTTAACACCTACTTTGTGCATGACACAAGTAATTTTTCCAACAATTGTTTACAGACAGATTATTTCACTTGTAATTCACTGTATCACAATTCCAGTGGGTCAGAAGTTTACATACACTAAGTTGACTGTGCCTTTAAACAGCTTGGAAAATTCCAGAAAATTATGTCAATTAGTCTATAGAAGCTTCTAAAGCCATGATATCATTTGAGTCAATTGGAGGTGTACCTGTGGATGTATTTCAAGGCCTTCCTTCAAACTCAGTGTCTCTTTGCTTGACATCATGGGGAAATCAAAAGAAATCAGCCAAGACCACAAGTCTGGTTCATCCTTGGGAGCATTTTCAAATGCCTGCAGGTAATATGTTCATCTGTACAAACAATAGTACGTAAGTATAAACACCACGGGACCACGCAGCCATCATACCGCTCAGGAAGGAGATGCGTTTTGTCTCCGAGAGATGAAAAGTGCAAATCAATCCCAGAACAACAGTAAAGGACCTTGTTAAGATGCTGGGGGAAACCGGTACAAAAGTATCTATATCCACAGTAAAAAGAGTCCTATATCGACATAACCTAAAAGGCCGCTCAGCAAGGAAGAAGCCACTGCTCCAAAACCGCCATAAAAAGACAGACTACGGTTTGCAACTGCACATGGGGACAAAGATCGTACTTTTGGGGATAAATGTCTATTGGTCTCAAGAAACAAAAATAGAACTGTTTGCCCATAGTGACCATCGTTATGTTTGGAGGAAAAGGGGGGGTCTTGCAAGCCGAAGAACACCATCTGAACCGTGAAGCATGGGGGTGCTTTGCTGCAGGAGGGACTTGTGCACTTCACAAAATAGATGGCATCATGAGGGAGGAAAATTATGTGGATATATTGAAGCAACATCAAGACATCAGTCAGGAAGTTAAAACTTGGTTGAAAATGGGTCTTCAAAATGGACATTGACCCCAAGCATACTTCCAAAGGTGGCAAAATGGCTAATGGACAACAAAGTCAAGGTATTGGAGTGGCCATAACAAAGCCCTGACCTCAATCCTATAGAACATTTTTGGGCAGAACCGAAAAAGCGTGTGCGAGCAAGGAGGCCTACAAACCTGACTCAGTTACATCAGCTCTGTAAGAAGAATGGGCCAAAATTCACAAAACTTATTGTTGGAAGCTTGTGGAAGGCTACTCAAAACGTTTCACCCAAGTTAAACAAATTAAAGGCATTGCTACCAAATACTAATTGAGTGTATGTAAACGTCTGACCCACTGGGAATATGATGGAAGAAATTAAAGCTGAAATAAATAATATATAAATAATATATGATATTTCACATTCTTAAAATAAAGTGGTGATCCTAACTGACCCAAGACAGAGAATTTTTACTCGGATTAAATGTCAGGAATTGTGAAACTGAGTTTAAATGTATTTTGCTAGGGTGTATATAAACTTCAACTGTATATGTTAATGAGAGAGTGAGAGAAAGGAGAGTGAGAGGTAACAAATGTGAACATAGGCCTTTTTCCCACCTAGAAACAGTGCTCACACCAACACTCTGCTCACGCTGTGTGTATGAGTGTGTGTGTGTGTGTTGGATATATGTCTTCCTGTGTGTACAGTAAGGACAATGAACTCTCCTCTCCTCCATCTTTCTCCTCCAGTCTTTGTATCGTGGTAGGAATGTAAAAGCCATCTGACTTCAAATGGAAACTCCAGTGTGGTGTGATTGACCATCTAACTTGACTGTATTATTAACATTCAGACCTGGCTCCGAGTACTATACACTCCATCCATCGGTGCGAGTCCTCCTCCATCTTGGCTCAATGCTGGCTCCATCACGCCCATGCCTTTGGCCCACTGCCCGGTGTGGCTCCGTGATGAGCCAGGCAGGTCCAGTTTCAGTCTCTGCCCATGCCCCGGACGGAAACAGAAACGTCATCCCCGGTTCAAAGTTATAATTTTCATCTGTTAATTACATAGAGGCTCAGATCGGCTAAATATACTGAGGGGGAGGGGGGCACAGAGGCCTTGCTAAAACCCTGTAGCTTCTGGAGCTACACTCTACTTCTGAAAACACACTGGAAAAAAGAGTGAGAGAGAAAGAAAGAAAGAAAGAGAAAAGGGAGGGGGTGGGGGCTGTGATTGCAGCGGAGGCCAATCGTGATGCTCTGATTGCTCCCAGTGATTGTGGTTCGGGAGGGGGGGTGGGGGGGAGGAGCTCTCTGCCAGATGTTGTCGTTCCTCTGTTTAAGTTACATGCTACATGGAATACACACAGGGAGATGGATGTTAATGTTGAGATATAATCAAGACGAGGTTCTGTAGCTGACAAGACCCAGCCGCTGCCTCTCACAGCAACCTTCAGACAGACACTACTAGATGTAGACTAGTGGTGCAAGGGTTCTGGAAGAGAATGACCTGTAGACGTATTGATGGGAGAGTGGGAGAGTGAGTTGGTAGATGTAATGTTATTGATGGTGGTGGGGTGGAGAATTGTCATTGTGCCTGTCACCGTTGCACACTCCCGAGATTGATGTCCTCCAGAGGTGTAGTAGCAAGAAGTGACGTGGATGGTCGTCAGGCGAGATGGGCACAACGGTGATGGGCAGGGGTTTGCAACGTTGTCGACGGCGACCACAGGAAGAGCAGCTGCTGTACTCAAGTGGAATAACAAGAGCACCGAGAGAAACAGAACAGCAACAAAAAAGACATGCTCAGAACATGGGTGTATTTTTAGAGCAGAATCATTTCACAGTTGAGTAAAAACAGGTCAACTTGGACACGCCCCGTCTCGTGCCTTTCCAGTTACCCCTTCATCTCTTAGAGGCGATTGTCTCAGTGAACGTGAACAAACTCTCCTCATAAACAAACCGCTTCAAATGAGGAACCAGTAGGCTGAAGTGTATCACTCTCTCTCCACTTAGTGTGTGGTAGTTGTTGGGGAGATGGAGGGAGAGACAGAGAGAGAGAGAGAGAGGGAGGGAGAAAAGGAAGAATGAGACAGGAAAGCCCAGGAGGGTTGTAAAGGGAGAATGAAATTCTCATATCTCCCCTCTGTCTGTCTGTCTGTCTGTCTCTGTCTTCTTTCTCTCTCTGTCTGCGTGTGTGTCTGTCTTTCTGTCTCTCTGTCGCTCTCGCTGTGTGTCTGTCTCTTTCTGTGTGTGTATATGACTCATGAGAACATGAGGTCAGATGATACGAGCACCAGAACTCCCTTGGTGGCATTGAAGTGCTGCACAGCCAGGGAGAAGGTTGATGTGGTTGGGTCTCTCACCTCAGTATTCCACCCCCCCCCATCCTCCTTCATGTACCAACAGCTCATACTAGTTCATTATTCATCAACCTATTGATAATGCTCCATGGGGTGAGACCTGCAATCCACATTTAAGTGCAGTGGGTGTGTCTTAAAGCAGGGGTTTTCAAACTGGGGTCTGTGGCACCCTAGGGGATTTTTTTTAATGCTCGCTGCAACAGAATACCATCGTGCATGCCATTTTTATGTCTCTGCGTCCGGTATAAGAGAAGTTAGAGGTAGCTTCACGTGCCAATGCTAGCTAGAATTAGCGCAATGACCGGAAGTCTACAGGAACCGTTAGCAAGCTATCCGACTCTGGGGAAGTAGACAAATGACTTCATTGCAAAATCTCAAAACTCTCCATGAAATATGGAGGAAAGTACAGTCATTGGAGCTAATTACATGTTTTTTTTTCTATATAAAACATTCTTAGGCAGGCAGTCTAAGTGGTAATTTTCTGGATGAAAAAACAGATCGAATACCATCTTAGAGATCTAACGATCAAATTAAATCGAGACAGTCAGGGAGAATTGAAACTTCAGGGCGCATGGCCATAGATGTTGTTATAATGTTTGAACAGAGGAACACAGCTTTAGCCATGGCAAAATGCATGGAATTGCAGGTAATTAGCTTTAAAAACTGTAAAATTGTCTCTCAGCTCCATGCCAAACAGTGTAGAATTGCTTGAAATTTGCTTCAGAACTGCTAAATGTTCTTATCTCACTTGAATTTGTTTTCGAAATGGCTTTACCACAGCAACATGTTCTCTACACTGTTTCGATGCCTCTCTAGCTAGTTTAGAGTTTACACTTCCTTTTATAAAACTGTCTACCAAATCTATTCATTTTTTAAACGTTGATTACTTCTACTTGCCAATAGCATTCACCCGATGATAAGAAAATATGTGATTTATTTTTTTGCTAACATATGATGGGGGGCCCTGGGTCACTGGTTTGGCTGGGCGGGGGCCCTGAGCTAGAACAGTTTGAAAACCCCTGCCATAGGGTGGATGTGTGTCTTCCCAATCAAAGCACACATCCTCCAAGCTCTTCCAACCCCTAGTCCTCATGCAGGCATCTTCCAGTATAGTACAGCCAGTGGAGGAATTCTGACCACACTGAAGACTATACTTAACAAACCCAGCCACAGGATAACTCCATATTTAGGGATATTAAGGCCGTGTGTGTGTGTGTGTGTGTGTGTGTGTGTGTGTGTGTGTGTGTGTGTGTGTGTGTGTGTGTGTGTGTGTGTGTGTGTGTGTGTGTGTGTGTGTGTGTGTGTGTGTGTGTGTGTGTGTGTGTGTGTGTGTGTGTGTGTGTGATCATATCTGTCTCATTCTGCTCTCCATCTGCCTGCTACTTCTTCATCTTTTGTTTCTGCTTTACATCTCTCGCTCGGTCTCTCTCTTCCATTCAAAGGGCTTTATTGGCTTGGGAAACATGTTTACATTGCCAAAGCAAGTGGAATAGATAATAAACAAAAAAACTGAACTGCAAACATTAAACTCACAAAAGTTTCAAAACGATAAAGTCATTTCAAATGTTATAGTATGGCTATGTGTACAGTGTTGTAACAATGTGCGAGTAGGGAAATTAAATCAACTCTCTTTCTCCCCCTCTCTCGCTCTCTGGCCTGCTAGGTTTCAGGCTGTCCTCTCGCTCTCTGGCCTGCTAGGTTTCAGGCTGTCCTCTCGCGCTCTGGCCTGCTACGTTTCAGGCTGTCCTCTCGCTCTCTGGCTTGCTAGGTTTCAGGCTGTCCTCTCGCTCTCTGGCCTGCTAGGTTTCAGGCTGTCCTCTCGCTCTGGCCTGCTAGGTTTCAGGCTGTCCTCTCGCTCTCTGGCCAGCTAGGTTTCAGGCTGTCCTCTCGCTCTCTGGCCAGGTTTCAGGCTGTCCTCTCGCTCTCTGGCCTGCTAGGTTTCAGGCTGTCCTCTCGCTCTCTGGACTGCTAGGTTTCAGGCTGTCCTCTCGCTCTCTGGCCTGCTAGGTTTCAGGCTGTCCTCTCGCTCTCTGGCCTGCTAGGTTTCAGGCTGTCCTCTCGCTCTCTGGCCTGCTAGGTTTCAGGCTGTCCTCTCGCTCTCTGGCCTGCTAGGTTTCAGGCTGTCCTCTCGCTCTCTGGCCTGCTAGGTTTCAGGCTGTCCTCTCGCTCTCTGGCCTGCTAGGTTTCAGGCTGTCCTCTCGCTCTCTGGCCTGCTAGGTTTCAGGCTGTCCTCTCGCTCTCTGGCCTGCTAGGTTTCAGGCTGTCTAGGTTTCAGGCTCTCGCTCTCTGGCCTGCTAGGTTTCAGGCTGTCCTCTCGCTCTCTGGCCTGCTAGGTTTCAGGCTGTCCTCTCGCTCTCTGGCCTGCTAGGTTTCAGGCTGTCCTCTCGCTCTCTGGCCTGCTAGGTTTCAGGCTGTCCTCTCGCTCTCTGGCCTGCTAGGTTTCAGGCTGTCCTCTCGCTCTCTGGCCTGCTAGGTTTCAGGCTGTCCTCTCGCTCTCTGGCCTGCTAGGTTTCAGGCTGTCCTCTCGCTCTCTGGCCTGCTAGGTTTCAGGCTGTCCTCTCGCTCTCTGGCCTGCTAGGTTTCAGGCTGTCCTCTCGCTCTCTGGCCTGCTAGGTTTCAGGCTGTCCTCTCGCTCTCTGGCCTGCTAGGTTTCAGGCTGTCTGCCTGACGCATGTATCCCATGCTCCCCTTGGGCATTAGTGGGGTCATGGATGTTCACTGAAGGATATATTGGACACACCCACCTCCTTGTATGCCACCGATATCGAAATTCAGCCAATCAGCTCCCTCTGAGCTCTCCCCTCAGCCAATCATCTTCCGCTATGTGTCTCACCCCAGTAGTGCCATGTTCCCTGTAATCACTGTAAGCATCAATGCGTGCGTGTGGTGGTGTGTGCGCCTGAATGTGTGTCATTGCTTGTATGAGTAAGGGGAATCCGGGTCGGATGGATGTGTCTGTGAGAGTGTGGATCAGTCTGGGTTGGCCCAGGTTAGAACTCACATGATCTCACATGGTTCAACTAGAACAGCATGAGGTCACCACACACACACACACACACACACACATGTGGAATGCATCCATAACGTGCTGTTTGCGTTCCTGTGGGAAAAGTCGAGGGTCAGGTGGGTCTAATTGGTTTGTTACCCGTCTGCTGGAGAGATGGGGCGTGTTGTGTCAGACAGTCATGCAGTCAGACAGGGCCAGGCAGGGAGGGACCACCCTGCTCCTCTCAGCCAGCTGTGTCGATGGGTTAGAGGTGAGGGGGACGAAGACGTAAGAGGACTCCGCTCTTGTTTCTCCAACTCCACCTGCCACTGGCCTCCTACCACTCTTTCCTCCTCACAACAGGTGTGACCTCACCCCTGATCTCCCGTCAGAGTACCCTGTCCCAGCCCTAGCCATAACCATTAGAAAGGGAACCTAAAACTGACTGTAGACCAGTGCTTACATTTCCTCACACCTTCAGACTAACACCATATTTTCCAAGCACATCCATCCCCTGCACTGAAAGCCCTGTGATGACACAGCCATCCTACTCCAGTAAAACTAACTGTGTGTGGGTTTCCACTCTGTTCTCACATCTGCCATTGAGCTGCATGTTATGTCTGCCCTCTAGTGGCCAGAGAGCTGTAACTGCGCCCTGTGAACTTTTATCCATCCACTGCTTCTCATAGGATCCACTGCTGGGAGTAATGGTCGTCTGTCTAGACTGTTCTGCTATCTAATGTTTTCTCTACTGATGGGCAGAGTCCACCAGTTTCCCAGCCTCTCTCGTTCTCTCTTCCTCTCGTTTTTACTGTGCTTACTGTATGTGTCTCGAGCTACACACAGGGAGTTATAGTGACAGTGGAAGGCTGTGTAGAGTGGTGGATTCCTCTGGGCTGGCCATGACTCTGACCTGGAAACATAGACCTAGAGGAAAACCTCTCAACACACACACACACACACACACCTTCATAGCCACCTTGTCCTCAGTGACCCTAGTTTCTTCTTGTTAAACTCTTGACTCAATGTCTGTGTTTAGTGAAAACATCCCCGTTTTGCCCGCATAGTCATTTGTTTGATCTCTCTCACTGACACTGAACGTCTCCCTCTCTCTAACACAGCTCAATGGCTGGGGCGGCAGGTAGCTTAGTGGTTAGAGCGTTGGACTAGTAACCGAAAGGTTGCAAGATCGAAGCCACGAAAACTCTGTCGTTCTGCCCCTGAACAAGGAAGTTAACCCACTGTTCCGAGGCCATCATTGTAAATAAGAACTTGTTCTTAACTGACTTGCCTAGTTTTTATTAAACACACACACACTGTTAGTGTCTGTTAAGTATCTCTCCAGTGGTGGAAAAAGTACCCAATTGTCATATTTGAGTAAAAGTATAGATTCTTTAATAGAAAGTTGTAAAAGTGAAAGTCACCCAGTAAAATACTACTAAATGTCGCCAGGGGCACACGATTTGTGTTTAGTCAGTCCTCCAGAACAGAGGCAGTAATGATGACCACGTGTTCTCTTCATAATTGCGGAAATTTCACAATTTTTACTCTCCTGCTAAGCATTCAAAATGTAACAAGTACTTTGGGTTGTCAGGGAAAATGTATGGATTAAAAAGTGCAATATTTCTTTAGGAATGTAGTGAAGTAGAAGTTGTCAAAAATGTCAAGTATTTTTACTTAAGTACTTTATACCCCTGCATCTCTCTGATAAAGATCCTGCCTGATGTCTTGCTCAGCTAGCTGTGTGTATGGGGTTGTTTTGGCTGGTGGTTCTCAGTCAGTCAGTGAAGAATGGGAGTGGGCCTGCTCTGCTGTTTCCCCATCGGGCTGTGTCCCCATCGGGCTGTTTCCCCATCGGGCTGTGTCCCCATCGGGCTGTGTCCCCATCGGGCTGTGTCCCCATCGGGCTGTGTCCCCATCGGGCTGTGTCCCCATCGGGCTGTGTCCCCATCGGGCTGTGTCCCCATCGGGCTGTGTCCCCATCGGGCTGTGTCCCCATCGGGCTGTTTCCCCATCGGGCTGTGTCCCCATCGGGCTGTTTCCCCATCGGGCTGTTTCCCCATCGGGCTGTTTCCCCATCGGGCTGTGTCCCCATCGGGCTGTGTCCCCATCGGGCTGTGTCCCCATCGGGCTGTTTCCCCATCGGGCTGTGTCCCCATCGGGCTGTGTCCCCATCGGGCTGTGTCCCCATCGGGCTGTGTCCCCATCGGGCTGTGTCCCCATCGGGCTGTTTCCCCATCGGGCTGTTTCCCCATCGGGCTGTTTCCCCATCGGGCTGTGTCCCCATCGGGCTGTGTCCCCATCGGGCTGTGTCCCCATCGGGCTGTTTCCCCATCGGGCTGTTTCCCCATCGGGCTGTGTCCCCATCGGGCTGTGTCCCCATCGGGCTGTGTCCCCATCGGGCTGTTTCCCCATCGGGCTGTGTCCCCATCGGGCTGTTTCCCCATCGGGCTGTGTCCCCATCGGGCTGTGTCCCCATCGGGCTGTGTCCCCATCGGGCTGTGTCCCCATCGGGCTGTTCCCCATCGGGCTGTGTCCCCATCGGGCTGTGTCCCCATCGGGCTGTGTCCCCATCGGGCTGTGTCCCCATCGGGCTGTGTCCCCATCGGGCTGTTTCCCCATCGGGCTGTGTCCCCATCGGGCTGTGTCCCCATCGGGCTGTGTCCCCATCGGGCTGTTTCCCCATCGGGCTGTTTCCCCATCGGGCTGTGTCCCCATCGGGCTGTGTCCCCATCGGGCTGTGTCCCCATCGGGCTGTTTCCCCATCGGGCTGTTTCCCCATCGGGCTGTTTCCCCATCGGGCTGTGTCCCCATCGGGCTGTGTCCCCATCGGGCTGTGTCCCCATCGGGCTGTGTCCCCATCGGGCTGTGTCCCCATCGGGCTGTGTCCCCATCGGGCTTGTGTCCCCATCGGGCTTGTGTCCCCATCGGGCTGTGTCCCCATCGGGCTGTGTTAGTTCATCTACTGACCGGTGGTGTCGGCGTCACTCTGAAGGGTATTATCTACCAACTAATCTGTCTGTGAGCAGGCGCTCCCTCCGCTTTCACTCACTCACTCACTCACTCACTCACTCACTCACTCACTCACTCACTCACTCACTCACTCACTCACTCACTCACTCACTGCCTCTTTCTCTTTCTCCTTCTCCTCCTTCTCCTTCTTCTCCCTCTCCTTCTCCCTCTCTTTCTCTTTCTCTTTCTCTTTCTCTTTCTCCCTCTCCTTCTCCTTCTCTCTTTCTTTCTCTTTCTGGCTCGGTGGTGCCCATGGCAGGGAGGACGAAGGTCCGGGGCGGCTGTAGGGTGGGGGCAAGAGGCGAACAGTGTGGTGTCTCTCCAGAGATTAGCGGCGTGTGCCATTTGAATCTCACACTCTTTGATTTCAGGACTTCAAGGGCTTTAGGGGTGAATGCGAGGTTACGATGAAGAAAGAAATGAAGACGACGAACCACAGACAGACAGGCATACAGGTGTTCCCTTTCTCCCGGGATGTTTAGGCGCTAGTGGTGTTTAGGCCTCATCCAACCACAACATAGCAGGAATGTGTACCTGTGCGCCAATCAGCGGCCAGCATGGGTCACTGGTGGCAACGGTGATATTGTGACAGCGCACGGTGTGTGACTACTTTGTCCTCCGTGTGAACTGTAACTCAACACCTTTTCTCTCCGCTCTTCCGTTGCTTGCTTCTCCTTCTCCTGTTTTTGTAAATATCGTCACAGGTCACTAAAGAGAGGGATAGACAGTGATCTTTTGTTCCCAATTGGGCTTGTCTGTTATTGGCAAAACTCTACGGCAAAATTCAGTATGAGTCTCTCACAATGCTGCACTTGTGATAAGCAGATCGTTTTCATTGATTGAACCAGGTAGGCTCATCGTAGGGGGGTGCCAGCTTATGATGTCATACACACAGTATCCCCTGTCAAGGCCAGTCCCCTTCTGAAGCTTCCATCTGGCTGTGGTCTTTTTCTGAATGGGACGTCCCCCCTGAGTGATCTGCTCCCTCCCGGTGTCTCTCCGTCTGCTCCCGGTGTCTCTCCGTCCGCTCCCGGTGTCTCTCCGTCCGCTCCTGTCCTGGTGTCTCTCCGTCCGGTCCCGGTGTCTCTCCGTCCGGTCCCGGTGTCTCTCCGTCCGCTCCCGGTGTCTCTCCGTCCGCTCCCGGTGTCTCTCCGTCCGCTGCCGGTGTCTCTCCGTCCGCTCCCGGTGTCTCTCCGTCCGCTCCCGGTGTCTCTCCGTCCGCTCCCGGTGTCTCTCCGTCCGGTCCCGGTGTCTCTCCGTCCGGTCCCGGTGTCTCTCCGTCCGCTCCCGGTGTCTCTCCGTCCGGTCCCAGTGTCTCTACGTCCGGTCCTGGGCGGGTTCTGCTTGGAAGTCTGTCAGAACCCAAACCTCCGGTCTGACCACAGGCTGAACACAACCCCTCACGGTCACAGCCCACAGTCACAGCACAGCCCACAGCCTATAAGATTTGAGTCTTCATGAGAGCGTAATTACACCCCAGCAGTGTATTTATACATGTGTGTGACTCTATGGACCACGTGTGTGTCTGTGTGTGGAAGGAGCATTCCCTTTTGTGTAGTGTGTTTGTGTACAGTTTGTACGTCTGCACATGTTGTATTGTGTATAGCTGGTGGGTGTTTATCACAGGAGGTTGGTGGCACCTTAATTGGCGAGGACAGGTGGTAATGGTATCAAATACATCAAACATGGTTTCCATGCGTTTGATACCATTCCATTCACTCTGTTCCAGCCGTCATTATGAGCCGTCCTCCCCTCACCAGCCTCCACTGATGTTTATTGTATTTCAACATACACTAGGTGAGCCTGCAAAGTGTATTTTCTGTGTGTGTCTGGAGAGCACGGTGTGTGTGTGTGTGTGTGTGTGTTTTAGAGAGTGTGTGTACCGTGTGTGTTCCGGTGTTGTGGTCGTGTTGGTGCTTGCCCTACTGTATGGCAGCAGGTGAAACCAGTCTAACCTCACTTGTAACAGGTCTATGTAGTGAGTTTCTAGAGAGAGGATCAGGGCATGAAGCCGTAGCTTTGTCAGACTCACCATGGTCACCTGCCTGCCACTCAGGACCCTTGGAGGTTTGGTGAGAACTCTGCTGTGTGTGTCACTGTTTGTTTTAGTGTTTGTGTGTGAATTCATGACTTAGTGTGGGGGGCATTGTCAAATTGATGTCCAATTGCAGCTGTTTTATTCTGTTGCACTCTGTCTCTTTTCTTTGTGTTTGAAATCTGACTTTTTTTGAGGGGGCCCCTGAGTGGAGGGGGGGTGGAAGTTGAGTGCTGGCATCATAGCTGTGTCACGGTGTCTGTGTCTCTTTCACACATACACAAGCGCCATTAAACTCCCTGTACACACACACACACACACAGGGCAGGACAGAGCCACAGGGACCTGCTGTTGGATTTAGGCAGACCACATCACCAGCCTACAGTTAAACTCCATCCGGACCTCAAGAGTGGAGCACAGTGTCGGGGCCCGGCCCTCAGTGTTCACAGTGTACATGTTGGATGTTGTGTGTGTTTGGCTCTCTCAAAGTGGATTTTGCGTGACAGATTGGAATGATCGTGGAGTGAGGGATCACACGGAGCAGAGTGCAGACAGGAGGGAACAGAGGAGGGAGAGCGTGAACGAGGGACAGAGACGGAGCGAAGGATGAATTGGTAGAAGTGAAGCCGGACAGCGAGCTGGAGGCTGACAGAAGGAGGGGAAAAAAAGAGATTCTGGAAGAGAGAGACAGGGAGGGCGGGAAAGAGAGAGAGCGAGAGGAGGAGGGAGGACAGAGGAGACAGAGGAGCCAGCCCTCTAGCTGTGACAGTTTGTGTGTTAGGGTGGTTGACAGACACAGTGGCTTTGTGTCCTGCTGAACACTACTGGACAGGACACTGCTGTGCTGGGAGAGGAGAGGCACTGTCAGTTAGTCTTTCAGTCGCTCTGTCAGTCAGTCAGTCAGTCAGTCAGTCAGTCAGACCGTCTGTCTGTCTGTACGGAAACTAGACCTCTCTGCTACCACTCTGTCGTACATCTGCTCTCCAGGACGTCTTTAATATCATTTCAGGGCCTAGGACGCCTCACCACGGCATGCGTGCACCCCCCAGCGTGAGTGTGTGTGCCTTGGAAAGCTCCTTCACGTCCTTGGAGGTCTGGAGTTTGAGACTGTGATGTGGAACTAAAGGCATGTATCTGGGGACGTGCCAGCATCAGGATGGAGAGGAACACCGAGGAGAACAGGGGACTAGACTGAACTGAGTTGGTTGGAACTATTGGGATTTTTTCTTTCTTTTCAGGGATGATCTTGGTCCATCTGAAGAGCTACTCAGCCCTCTTGGCTTCTGCTTTCACTGATTGGTTCATCTCAATGGAAGTATGACTTGGCCAGAGAGGATGTAGGTGTTACACTGACACCGGCGTAATTTACTGGAAAATAGCGATAGTTTGTGCGATAGTGTCAAGACTTTGCCTCCTCCTGTGTGTGGCAAATGTTGGAATCGGGTCGGCCCGTGTTGGGTAATCTCTGTGCCCCCATGCCCGCGGCTATGCCCCCTTACCCTGCTCTACCAACTAGGTCAGAGTGGTGCTTCCAGAATCCCGTAGGAGTGGACTGTAGTGCCGCCGAGCCTCGCTGTATCTGGTTGGCAGTGCTGCGTGGTGCCCCCTTGCCCTCGCCCCCCACCATGAGGCCAGTCCTGGTCGGCAGCCGTGCCCAGCAACATTCTCACCAGCCCAGGGTAAGGACTGTGCCCAGTGCCCACCACACCCCTGCAAGGTGGAGGTTTGTGGGTCTACCTCAGAATCTCAGTTGAGGTATCCATATAGTTATGTGGAACTGGTGTTTTGCAAATTGTGCAGTGTGTATGCTTGTTTGTGTGTTAGCGAGATAGAGCTTCTCACGTGTTTTTCTCTGTTGGTCACAGGAGGTTGGTGGCACCGTAATTGGGGAGGACGGGCTCGGGGTAATGGCTGGAACGCAATGAGTGGTTTCCATGTGTTTGATGCCATTCCATTCGCTCCGTTCCAGACATTATTAAGAGCCGTCCTCCCCTCAGCAGCCTCCACTGGTTTGTATGTGGCAGTGTGATGCTGAATGTGAGCGACAATAATGCAGTAATCATTAAGCATCAGCTATAGTTGTGTTGTCCTCTTTAGGGGGTTGTGCCATATTGACTGTTTCCCCCTGGAGGGGCGTTACTAATTAGTGAGTTAAGGCAGATGAAGGGGCTTGTTATGTGGCAGTTTGAGGGGGGGTGGAGGGACAATGCGCCCTCCAGGCCTGCATTTTTCAGGGCATCTCTAATCCATGTGCACTCAGTGTGTGTGCGTGCGTGCGTGTGTTTAAGCGCAGTGTGTGTTTGCTTTCTCTCTCTGTCTCTCTCTCAGACATGCAGTTGAGAAATGGCGTACAGCATCAGTCCTGTAATCTCAGTATCTCCCTCTGTAATTGTGTTGACCAGGATAGTAACACCAGTAATGTGTACAGCATCAGTCCTGTAATCTCAGCCTGCTCCCTCTGTAATTGTGTTGACTAGGATAGTAACACCAGTAATGTGTACAGCATCAGTCCTGTAATCTCAGCCTGCTCCCTCTGTAATTGTGTTGACTAGGATAGTAACACCAGTAATGTGTACAGCATCAGTCCTGTAATCTCAGTATCTCCCTCTGTAATTGTGTTGACTAGGATAGTAACACCAGTAATGTGTACAGCATCAGTCCTGGAATCTCAGCCTGCTCCCTCTGTAATTGTGTTGACTAGGATAGTAACACCAGTAATGTGTACAGCATCAGTCCTGTAATCTCAGCCTGCTCCCTCTGTAATTGTGTTGCCTAGGATAGTAACACCAGTAATGTGTACAGCATCAGTCCTGTAATCTCAGCCTGCTCCCTCTGTAATTGTGTTGACTAGGATAGTAACACCAGTAATGTGTACAGCATCAGTCCTGTAATCTCAGTATCTCCCTCTGTAATTGTGTTGCCTAGGATAGTAACACCAGTAATGTGTACAGCATCAGTCCTGTAATCTCAGCCTGCTCCCTCTGTAATTGTGTTGACTAGGATAGTAACACCAGTAATGTGTACAGCATCAGTCCTGTAATCTCAGCCTGCTCCTCTGTAATTGTGTTGACTAGGATAGTAACACCAGTAATGTGTACAGCATCAGTCCTGTAATCTCAGCCTGCTCCCTCTGTAATTGTGTTGACTAGGATAGTAACACCAGTAATGTGTACAGCATCAGTCCTGTAATCTCAGCCTGCTCCCTCTGTAATTGTGTTGACTAGGATAGTAACACCAGTAATGTGTACAGCATCAGTCCTGTAATCTCAGCCTGCTCCCTCTGTAATTGTGTTGACTAGGATAGTAACACCAGTAATGTGTACAGCATCAGTCCTGTAATCTCAGCCTGCTCCCTCTGTAATTGTGTTGACTAGGATAGTAACACCAGTAATGTGTACAGCATCAGTCCTGTAATCTCAGCCTGCTCCCTCTGTAATTGTGTTGACTAGGATAGTAACACCAGTAATGTGTACAGCATCAGTCCTGTAATCTCAGCCTGCTCCCTCTGTAATTGTGTTGACTAGGATAGTAACACCAGTAATGTGTACAGCATCAGTCCTGTAATCTCAGCCTGCTCCCTCTGTAATTGTGTTGACCAGGATAGTAACACCAGTAATGTGTACAGCATCAGTCCTGGAATCTCAGCCTGCTCCCTCTGTAATTGTGTTGACTAGGATAGTAACACCAGTAATGTGTACAGCATCAGTCCTGTAATCTCAGCCTGCTCCCTCTGTAATTGTGTTGACTAGGATAGTAACACCAGTAATGTGTACAGCATCAGTCCTGTAATCTCAGCCTGCTCCCTCTGTAATTGTGTTGACTAGGATAGTAACACCAGTAATGTGTACAGCATCAGTCCTGTAATCTCAGCCTGCTCCCTCTGTAATTGTGTTGACTAGGATAGTAACACCAGTAATGTGTACAGCATCAGTCCTGTAATCTCAGCCTGCTCCCTCTGTAATTGTGTTGACTAGGATAGTAACACCAGTAATGTGTACAGCATCAGTCCTGTAATCTCAGCCTGCTCCCTCTGTAATTGTGTTGACTAGGATAGTAACACCAGTAATGTGTACAGCATCAGTCCTGGAATCTCTCAGTATCTCTCTCTGATGGGAGTAGACACATTTTCATCCATCCAGTAGCCTGATAGACTTTACTGTTGCCTGTATGCCACTGAGTGTAGGGTTTAAGGAGAGTTTGGGTTATTATGGCTCAGATCTGTGGAAGTATACTGAACAAAAATATAAATGCAGCATGCAACAATTTACAGTTCACTTGGCAGCCAGGCCCAGCCAATCAGAATATGTTTTCCTCCACAAAATGGCTTTATTACGGACATATAGATTAAAAGCTCGGGTTCGACAATTTCATTGGTTAGACAAACAATACGAGGATAATTATGCAGATAGTAATGTAGTGCTAGCCTCGGCACTCCAGTCCTACCTATTTCCCCCATGGGGTGTAGGTTAGAGACCGTTTTGGAGAGGGTGGGTGAGGGGGGTATGTGTTACTGGAGATTCATATTCAGCAGAGTTGCTCGAGGAGAAAACCCTGTTTAACTGATGTGACATCAACTGACTCGATCTGACAGAGGGCTAAGACAGGTTCTTGAGCACACACACACACACACACACACACACACACACACACACACACACACACACACACACACACACACACACACACACACACACACACACACACACACACACACACACAGAGACAGACAGTGGAATTCAGACGGTTGTGTAAAAGACAGAGACGTTATTGTTGAAGCTGTGCGTCAGGTTTGCTGAATGACTGTTTATACTCGATTGTGAAATACTGTATGTGTTTAAAAGGCTGCCATGGTGCGGCTGGCCTACCGGCACACAGTCCGATGTCGGCTGTCATGCTAGTTTGAACTAGGATGTATTCTGGCTTGGAGAGGAGCTGGAGTAGAGACAATGATAGAGGTGGGAGGGCCTTTGATACACAGTAGCTAGGGCCCTGGGTTTTTCCTGATCTGACCAGGAAGAACTATTGAACCTTAAAGTAGCAGTGCTTGTCACTTCTTCAGTTTGTACCCCTTTCTCTTCTCCCGTCCCCCATCCACCCATCCGTCCCCCATCCACCCATCCGTCCCCCATCCACCCATCCGTCCAGCTCTCAGACCAGTGCTACGGAGCGGACAGTGGGTCTCTGGATTAAAAGCGTGTCAGCGTTTGTAAACCTCTGTAAAGCCCAACTTTTCAAACGGGATGCAGCTCTCAACTGTTTGAAAGACCATTGTTCCCCCAGTGTGTGTGTGTGTGTGTGTGTGTGTGTGTGTGTGTGTGTGTGTGTGTGTGTGTGTGTGTGTGTGTGTGTGTGTGTGTGTGTGTGTGTGTGTGTGTGTGTGTGTGTGTGTGTGTGTGTGTGTGTGTGTGATGTCTTTCAGGCATTCCTTTTCTTCACCATCATTTGCAACCGCTGAACTAAAATATAGCTTAACAATCACTTCATAACTACCATCGTTAGGCTGGGGATGTACTGCCTGATATGAATGTTCGAGTAGTGGTGAGATGGACACCTGTCTGCTGCCCACCCCAATAGCAACACAATGTGGTTATATAGACTAGAGGTCGACCGATTATGATTTTTCAACGCCGATACCGAGTTATTGGAGGACCCAAAAAAAAGCCACTGCCGATTAATCGGGCAATTTTTTAAGAATGTATTTGTAATAATGAGAATTACAACAATACTGAAAGAACACTTATTTTAAGTTAATATAATACATCAATAAAATCAATTTACCCTCAAATAAATAATGAAACATGTTCAATTTGGTTTAAATAATTCAAAAACAAAGTGTTGGAGAAGAAAGTAAAAGTGCAATATGTGCCATGTAAGAAAGCTAACGTTTAAGTTCCTTGCTCAGAACATGAGAACATAGAAAGCTGGTGGTTCCTTTTAACATGAGTCTTCAATATTCCCAGGTAAGAAGATTTAGGTTGTAGTTATTTTTGTAATTATAGGACTATTTCTCTCTATACCATTTGTATTTCATTAACCTTTGACTATTGGATGTTCTTATAGGCACTTTAGTATTGCCAGTGTAACAGTATAGCTTCCGTCCCTCTCCTCGCTCCTACCTGGGCTCAAACCAGGAACACAACAACAACAGCCACCCTCGAAGCAGCGTTACCCATGCAGAGCAAGGGGAATAACTACTCCAAGTCTCAGAGCGAGTGACGTTTGAAACGCTATTAGCGCGCACCCCGCTAACTAGCTAGCCATTTCACATCGTTACACCAGCCTAATCTCGGGAGTTGATAGGCTTGAAGTCATAAACAGCAGAGCTGCTGGCAAAATGCACGAAAGTGCTGTTTCAATGAATGCTTTACAAGCCTGCTGCTGCCTATCACCGCTCAATCAGACTGCTAAATCAAATCATAGACTTAGTTATAACATAATAACACACAGAAATACGAGCCGTAGGTCATTAATATGGTCGAATCCGGAAACTATCATCACGAAAACAAGACGTTTATTCTTTCAGTGAAATACGGAATCGTTCCGTATTTTATCTAACGGGTGGCATCCCTAAGTCAAAATATTCCTGTTACATTGCACAACCTTCAATGTTATGTCATAATTACGTAAAATTCTGGCAAATTAGGCGGCCCAAACTGTTGCATATACACTGACTCTGCGTGCAATGAACGCAAGAGAAGTGACACAATTTCACCTGGTTAATATTGACTGCTAACCTGGATTTCATTTAGCTAAATATGCAGGTTTAAAAATATATACTTCTGTGTATTGATTTTAAGAAAGGTACACATTGGAGCATCGACAGTCCTTTTTCGCGAATACGCACCGCATCAATTATATGCTACGCAGGACACGCTAGATAAACTAGTAATATCATCAACCATGTGTAGTTAACTAGTGATTATGATTGATTGTTTTTTATAAGATAAGTTAGCAACTTACCTTGGCTTACTGCATTCATGTAACAGGCAGGCTCCTTGTGGAGTGCAATGTAATCAGGTGGTAATCAGGTGGTTAGAGCGTTGGACTAGTTAACTGTAAGGTTGCAAGATTGAATCCCCCGAGCTGACAAGGTAAACAATCTGTCGTTCTGCCCCTGAACGAAGCAGTTAACCCACCGTTCCTAGGCCATCATTGAAAATAAGAATGTGTTCTTAACTAATGGCAAAATAATAATAATAATCGGCCAAATCGGTGTCCCAAAAAAATACTGATTTTCAATTGTCATGAAAACTTGAAATCGGCCCTAATTAATCGGCCATTCCGATTAATCGGTCGACCTCTAATATAGACGAATAGGAATTATGGGAAATATTGTGTATGGATTCCTGGTGGCCCCACGTGGCATTTTAATAGGAGTTCTCATTATGGTGCCTTTAGTGCTAATTATCCGAATTAATGGCATGTGGCAGGGCTCCTCCGTATTGTGTCATTTGTGTATCATGATTAGCCTATTCATGTGAGTTTGTCCTAGAATCGCTGCTTTTTAACTACGGCTGTACACACCATTTCTATTCATATACTGTCCATACTGTCTTTACACACCACTATATGTATGTACAGTATATTTATATACATACGTATATATTTATATGCCGGTCTCTGACATTGCTCGTTCTGATATATCTTAATTTGTTTCTTTTATTTTTCTGGATTATGTGTGTATTGTTGTATTATTGCACTTATTGTCGTTGCTAGAAACACAAGCGTGTTCGCTGCACCTGCAGATCTGTGTACGCGAGCAATACACTTTGATTTGATTTGAGAGATCTAGGCAGATGTCAGAGAAGTGCAGAGTGAAGTGCCAAATGTTCCCCTTTTGGATTAGCTAGACTAGAGAAAGGTTTCCTTGTGGCCATGGAAAGACTATTAGATATAGCCTAAATACAGTCAGGTTTTACATAAGCTGACAGACAGATGTAAGTTTAATCAATGATGCTAGACCTCGTGTCTGGAGTGTAACCTAGAGGCTGGAGTGTAACCTACTGTAGTTAGATGGAGACTTGTTGTGGGGGTGTTTAGTGGAGAATAGTCAGGCAGTCACAGACGTCACCCACACACTCAGGGTCAGGCAGGCAGGCTGACATGCAGTGGGAATCATCTCTGGCCCAGAGCTCCAGTCTCTGTGTTTGGGGTAATCACAGGGTTTGGTATTCTCAGCGCCGGGAGGGGCTGTGCGGTCGAAACCAGCGTGCTGGAACCTGTCTCGCCCTTGGCCCAGCCTGCTCTCGCTCCTGCCCTCTCCACTCGCTCCTTCCCTCTCTCTATCATTCTCTCCTTCCATCGCTCTCCTCACCCCCTCCTTGCCAGTCCCCGTCAGTGTGTGTTTCAACATGCCTCAAACCAACCGCCCACTCTGGAATTCCCTCTGGCTAGTCTCTTTCTTTCTCTCTTCATATCCTAAGCCTACTCTTTCATTTTCACTCTCTTCAGCTCCCTTCTCTTCCCTCACTTTCATGCATCTCTCATTTAAACTTTCTCCCTTATTATCCTCATGCCTCTCGTCTCTCATCTGTTTATGAAATGTGGGAGAGTTGCCTGGGCATTGTGAAACGGTGAGAACAAGGTTACATCATCACCTGTATGGAGAGCTGTGCATCAAGCAGGAAAGAGGAGAGGAGGACAAAGAGAGGATGTGTTGTAATGGTCACTCCAGCTGGATCATATGGCAAGAATTTATATGTGGGGATGGTGGAGGGGAGGAGCGGTAGAATGGGAGGGAGGGAGCACAAACACCCAGCCCCCTGGGGTTTTGTATTTATAGGTGCTCTGTATGCCTGGTTATCCCTCCTCTACGGTACCACACTTCCTGTCCCCAGCCTGCCACTTCCTGTTGTTGAGCGGACTGGGTGATTGGCCCTGCAAGGTCAGAGTAGTGTGGAGGGGGGGGGAGGGGCACAGGAAGTGAAATATAGGGTTTGCGTTGGGGGTTAACCCCTTACACGCGTGGGAACTAACCTATATGGATAGGGCTGAATTTAAATGTTTTTTTTTACAGAAGAAATATGGAAAGCATATCCATAACCATGGTAGCAATTCAAAGGGAACCATTTGGAGATTATGGGGAAATGATTAGACCAGAGGTGAGGACAGTTCATCTGACACAAAACTGAATCCAAACATTACACTGTTGATTTTATGTATGTTTTGCTTTTACTATACTTTTTGTTTATAACGAAATCTGAAAATACTCTGAACACATTCAGTAAAATGATAAGAACATTTCCTGGAATATGTGGGGAAGATGCAACATAAGACATAAAAAGAAACATGGGTTTGAGTCAGAGGACTGACTGGTGTCTCCAAGTGGCCAAACACCTCTCCAAAGTGTACACAGTTCCTAAGTCGTTTCAACACACTTTATGACTCAAAAAAAGAGTCTTCAACTATAAGGTGCTTTTTGAGCTCTCCTAGCTGTGCCGTTGAGGAACTAGAGCACACCTGTAGTCGTTTTGGTTGGAACACAACCCTGCATCCCCGCCATCACACAATTACCGTTTTTGTTTACGCAATCCAAAAACGGTCCGTTATAAATCCCAACGAAATGTGAAGTGCACACTTGTATGACGTCAAGGCAGTATTTATTATCACTTTCAACTTCTCATCTTTCAAAATACGTTGAGTCCTCTTCATTTACTTCCCTCATTCCGACAGCGACAAATTTGCGCCAGAGTTGCCCAATTAGTGGGAGAGATGGGGCCAACTTCATCACCAGGTGCTCAGGTTCAGAACGGATGTCAGTCAAAACCCTTAAAGTGCTGTCGAAGTGGAGACCCTGAGCTCTGATGTCATGTATTGCATGTTACGGTGCAGCCACTGCGTTCCAATTTAGGCACTTGTCAGTGTCCAAATCTGACATTTTCAACACGCATACTGGTACGAGTATGAAGGGCTACAGCCAGCTGGGGGCCAGCCATGCTCACCACTCACCTACTAGCATTAAAAAAAAAAAAACGCACACGCACGCAAACACACGCACGCACGCACGCACGCACGCACGCACGCACGCACGCACGCACGCGCACGCACACGCACGCACGCACGCACGCACGCACGCACGCACACACACACACGCACGCACACACACACACACACACACACACACACACACACACACACACACACACACACACACACACACACACACACACACACACACACACACACACACACACACACACACACACACACACACACACACACACACACACACACACACACACACACACACACACACACCCTCAGAGTGGAGAGTCAGGAGGAGAGACACCGGTACAGTTAAATAACTGGACTTCCATAGAGATGAGTCCAGAGGTAAAGGCTCATTTACGTTTAGGAAGGTTGTCTCCCTCCCATCCCTGTTTGGTCAGGTGGTTGTGTTTGAATGACATATGTGGGTTGGAGCAGCAGCATCAGGGTATTAGTTCTCACGTGTATCTGTCACGTTTGTTATTTGCCTTCTTTGGGGAAAATGAGTGGCAATCTACTCAGGCTCACCCTGACCCTTTCACACCACGCTGGTGCAAGGTGACCAAGGTCAGTCCTGATTGATTATAGACATTCCTTAATTGTCTAGAGTTCCGTCCTGAGCATTCCTGGGTGAGCTCAGGACGGAACACCCCCCGCTCCCCTCCGTCTAGACCTGGGCTCTTCCTGACAGCGGCCGCACCCCCCAGGACCCCTTAGTGGTTTATGGGACATTGTTGTGGTGCTGGGTGCCATGTGGGGACTGCCTGACCCTATAGGCCAGCCGTGCTCAACTCTCACCTACTAGCATTAAAACATATGGATACACACCTACACTCATTGTCCGCCAGTCTCCCAGGACAGAAACAGACACATTCCTATTCTTGCCTGCAGGGGAAGTCACTAATGAAGTAACCAGCAGCCCATTAAGTGGTGATGTCACTCTGAGGCCTGGCTCTTGTAGCATGGATGTCGTTTGACCTTTGTTCCAGTTCCATAAAGTTATGAAAGTTTTTCCTGGGAATACTTGGTGGAAGGAGGAACTGGTTAAGTGTTGATGGAGTGTTGACCGTTGGAGTGACGTAAGTGATTTGTTTTGGGGGTATGACCTGAGTCTCACATGTTTTTATTCTCTTTCTGTTTAACAGGCAAAGGGTTGGAGAGATGGGCTCTCCTCGGCCGGTGACAACCCTCGGCCTGCGATGGGGGCGGGAGGAGAGGGGGTTGGCTTTGGCTGGCAGGGTCCCCGGACGCTACTACTCCAGAAGAACTCACAGGGCTTCGGCTTCACGCTGCGCCACTTCATCGTCTACCCACCAGAGTCTGCCCTGCACACCAGCCTCAAGGTATCACCACTGGACAAGACACCAGACAGTGACAACTGGGGCTTTTAAAGAATAATCCACTCAAATCTACAGATTCCTATGATTTACGTTGTTAAATAACGCTAATATGTGAGAGCAACATATGTTGTGAAGAAAAATTGCATTTCGTCGTTTAGAATAAATTAGGAAGCAAAAAACATACTTGTAGAAATCTGCAGTGCTCAGGTTGACTACAAACCCCATAATGCAATGCTCTCTCTAGAAAGGCTGTCTGGCTAGCTAAAAAATTGCTACACACAATAGCACCAAAGTCAATATCAGCATGTGAAGTAGTTACAGTAGCTAGTTGTAAAATCCCTGAAACAAACTGCACTATCAATTTTGGCATTTTATTAGGAGCCCCATTATCCTTTGCGAAAGCAGCAGCTACTCTTCCTGGGGTCCACACAAAACATGAAACATGACATAATACAGAACATTAATGGACAAGACCAGCTCAAGGACAGAACTACATTGATTTCAAAAAGGCACACGTAGCCTACATATCAATACATACACACAAACTATCTAGGTCTAATAGGGGAGAGGCGTTGTGCCGCGAGGTGTTGCTTTATTTAGGAGTTACAATATCACCATGTTCGACATGGTAGCGATTGCATTTCTAGCGCAAAGCTGTGTGAGTCCGGTTGCTATGGCAACTCGAGGAGAAAACGGGTTTGTGCCATGGTCGTTGAAGGAAGAAAGGTTATTCATTTGAAGGTGCACTGTGAACTTTAAGGACATTTCAACAAAATATAGACTTTGTTTGTGACGATATAGACAGGTGGATGTGTTCTACTAGTATGCCCCTATTTGCTTATTTGGCGATATGGAGTGTTCAGGTAATTGTTTTAAAAGCGTCATGAAATGTGATAGTTTGTTATCCCTATTTCCAGGGACGAGAACCGTATCATGATGAAGTATCTCGTCACATTTCATTTCTAGGGTGGATTATCCCTTTAAGACTGAGCCAATCAGATCGCCGGGGCAGTAAGACAGGACCAATCAGATCACAGGGCAGGAAGGTCGTAGATCAATCCGAACACAGGAGCAGTAAAGGTCAAGAGAATCAGGACACAATCGGGGGACAAGCCAAGCATAGCCAATTAAATGCAGGGATTGAACCAGTGTAGCCAATTAAAGTGTTGGGGTAGACTCATATGAGTTAATCAGATTAGGGACATAGACAGATGGATGTCACAAGAAGAGCCCTGTCATTAGAGTAGAGATGGATAAGCAAGCGAAGGACAGAAGGGGAAGGGTGATACACAACCTCCATACTCCTGTAGGACCGATTTACGGAGAGAGAGAGAGAGAATTCCATTAAGTCTGTTATACTGTCTATGGACAGACAATTGCACCACAGCCAGTGTACCTTTTGGCTCGCGAATACCTTTTTCCAAAAGGAGGACACTGCTGTAAGAAACAGTACAGGGACAACAACGGTGTTTACTGAAAGACATGTCCTGTCTTAACTATACAGCCATTCAGCATCATAGATAACAATCTCATCAGAAAAAGCATCATCCCGGTGGGTGTTTTGTTTTGTTCTCTGAGTTGTCGGGCAGGGAGGGGGGGGGGGGTTACAGCCAAAACAAGGGCCCTATTATGATGAACCCCCTCCCCCCTTCAACCCCCAGCCCAGCAGCTGCAGTAAGGACAGGACACAGTCCTTGTGTCCCAAAAATGGCACCCTATTCCCTATATAGTGTACTACAGCCCCATGGGCCCTGGTTAAAAGTAGTGCACTATAAAGTGAATAGGGTTCCATTTGGGACACAGTGTGTCAATCGGCTCTGTTGTCCTGGCCTGCCTGGTACCGCTTTCATATTACCCCCAGCCTGGACCGGCAGTACCATGCCCTCTACCAGAACCACCACGGACAATGGGCCCACTGCTGCCTGTCCTGTCCTGTCCCCAGGGTCACATGCTGCTGTGAGGGGCAGCGAGTGGCACAGAGAACGCAGCCTTCTGTCCCTACCCATCTGAAGGGGCCTCAGAGGTGACTGCCCATCATTGGGGCCACATCAAAGACCTGTATGATGTGACTCCCTTCATCATGGACACATGCCTGATGATTGTCCTAACGGATTGATCAGTGCATGCGTGACAGCTGTCCCTAACCCTACATCTATATCCACAGAGCAAGAGAGAAAATCAGAGAGAGATGTAGAGATGAGGATAGTGCATCTCCATCTCTCGGTCCTCAGCCCCACCACAGGCCCCACCACACACCACATGTGTTCAGCCGGGTGGTCAGCTCAGCTGGGGAGTCTCCCTGGCTCCTGGGTCTATTCTGGGGCGGCAGCCCTCCTTTCTCTGGCCATAAACCCCCACTATTGTCTGTGGAGGCAGGAATGAGCCCACTCAGCTCTGCCTAAAGCCAGGCAGGAGCCAGTCACCCCAAACTGTCCACTCAGCTCTGTGTGTGTGTGTGTGTGGTGTGTGTGTGTGTGTGTGTGTGTGTGTGTGTGTGTGTGTGTGTGTGTGTGTGTGTGTGTGTGTGTGTGTGTGTGTGTGTGTGTGTGTGTGTGTGTGTGTGTGTGTGTGTGCCGTGTGTGTGTGTGTGTGTGTGTGTGTGTGTGTGTGTGTGTGTGTGTGTGTGTGTGTGTGTGTGTGCCTACATCAGTCTATCACCCTGTGTGTTCAGTGCTGCCCTCGTCTGTCTGATGCAGACAACTACACGTGTTTGGCTCTGTGTATGACATCACCACCTGCAGACAGTCAAACCTGTCTGAGTGTCTCTGCTGTGTGTGCTGAACATTAGGAGCTCCTAAACCAGAACAGGTGTGTTTGTTTGAGAGAACTGGCTGGGATACCACTGAAGTCACTCTTCACATGCTAATCAGCTTGTAAAAAAAGATGGTTCACGTGCCATGTAGCTTCACATGCTTAATCACCTTCTGAGAATCCAGAGGCGAGCGAGTAAACTCCCATTGCGTGTTAGCAAGAAGAATGGAAGATAAACATTGGAAAATAAAATTGATGACCTGCGATTAAGATTATCCTACCAACGGGACATTAAAAACTGTAACATCTTATGTTTCACCGAGACGTGGCTGAATGAAGAAACGGAAAATATAAATCTAGCAGGATTTTCCATGCACCGGCAGAACAGAGGCGCTACCTTTGGTAAGACTAGGGGTGGGAGTGTGTGTCTTTTTGTCAATAACAGCAGGTGCATCTAATATTAAAGAAGTCTCAAGGTATTGCTCGCCTGAGGTAGAGTACCTTATGATAAGCTGTAGACCACACTATCTACCAAGAGAGTTCTCATCTGTATTATTCGTAGCCGTCTATTTACCACCACAAAGCGAAGCTGGCACTAAGACAGCTCTCAACCCACTCTATAAGGCCATAAGCAAAGAAGAAAATGCTCACCCAGAAGCGGCGCTCCTAGTGGCTGGGGACTTTAATGCAGGTAAACTTAAATCAGTTTTACCAATTTTTTTACCACCATGTCACATGTGCAACCAGGGTGAAAAAAATCCTAGACCACCTATACTCCACACACAGAGATGCATACAAAGCTCTCCCTCGCTCTCCATTTGGTAAATCTGACCATAATTATATCCTCCTGAATCCTGCTAACAAGCAAAAACTGAAGCAGGAAGTACCAGTGACTCGCTCAATACGGAAGTGGTCAGATGACGGGGATGCTTTGCTACAGGACTGTTTTGCTAGCACATACTGGAATATGTTCTGGGATTCATCCAATCGCATTGAGGAATACAACACCTCAATCATCGGATTACTCAATAAGTGCATCGATGACGTCGTCCCCACAGTGAACGTACGTACATATCCCAAACAGAAGCAATGGATTACAGGCAACATTCGCACTGAGCTAAAGGCTAGAGCTGCCGCT
This sequence comes from Oncorhynchus keta, assembly GCF_023373465.1. Lineage (NCBI taxonomy): Eukaryota > Metazoa > Chordata > Actinopteri > Salmoniformes > Salmonidae > Oncorhynchus > Oncorhynchus keta. The sequence goes on along the minus strand of NC_068425.1, from coordinate 9,870,485 downwards.
TCCAAGGTGAGCAACACTAATCCGGACGCCTGTAAGAAATCCTGCTGTGCCCTCAGACTAACCATCAAACAAGCAAAGTGTCAATACAGGATTAAGATTGAATCCTACTACACCGGCTCTGACGCTCATCGGTTGTGGCAAGGCTTGAAAACTATTATGGACTACAAAGGGAAACCAAAACGCCAGCTGCCCAGTGACGTGAGCCTATCAGATGAGCTAAATGCCTTTTATGCTCACTTCGAGGCAAGCAACACTGAAGCATGCATGAGAGCACCAGCTGTTCTGGATGACTGTGTAATAACGCTCTCGGTAGCCAATGTGAGCAAAACCTTTAAACAGGTCAACATTCACAAAGCCGCTGGGCCATACGGATTACTAGGACGTGTACACAAAGCATGCGCAGACCAACTGGCAATTGTCTTCACTGACATTTTCAATCTCTCCACACTGCCCTTTCTCACCTGGACAAAAGGAACACCTATGTGAGAATGCTGTTCATTGACTACAGCTCAGCATTCAACACCATAGTGCCCACAAAGCTCATCACTGAGCTAAGGACCCTGGGCCTAAACACCTCCCTCTGAAGGGGAGCAGGTCGAGTTTCAAGTTCCTTGGTGTCCACATCACCAACGAACTATCATGGTCCAAACATACCAAGACAGTCATGAAGAGGGCACGACAAAACCTTTTCCTCCTGAAAAGATTTGGCATGGGTCCCCAGATCCTCAAAAGGTTATACAGCTGCACCATCGAGAGAATCCTGACCGGTTGCATCACCGCCTGTTATGGCAACTGCTCGGCATCTGACCGTAAGGCATTACAGAGGTAGTGCCATCCAGGACCTAAGCTTCCTGCCATCCAGGACCTATATAATAGGCGGTGTCAGAGGAAAGCCCATAAAATTGTCAGAGACTCCAGTCACCCATGTTATAGACTGTTTACTCTGCTACCGCACCAGACAATTTACATTGACCCCCCCCCTCCCTTTTGTACACTGCTGCTACTCGCTGTTTGTTTGTTTGTTACATATGCATAGTCACTTTGCCCCCACCTACATGTACAGACTACCTCAACTAGCCTGTACCCCTGCACACTGACTCGGTACTGGTGCCCCCTGTATATAGCCTCCACACTGACTCAGTACCGGTGCCCCCTGTATATAGCCTTCACACTGACTCGGTACCGGTGCCCCCTGTATATAGCCTCCACACTGACTCTGTACCGGTGCCCCCTGTATATAGCCTCCACACTGACTCTGCCTCCACACTGGTGCCCCCTGTATATAGCCTCCACACTGACTCTGTACCGGTGCGCCCTGTATATAGCCTCCACACTGACTCTGTACCGGTGCCCCTGTATATAGCCTCCACACTGACTACTGGTGCCCCTGTATAAAGCCTCCACACTGACTCTGTACCGGTGCCCCTGTATATAGCCTCCACTCCCTGTACCGGTATAGCCTCCACACTGACTCGGTGCCCCCGGTGCCCCCTGTATAAAGCCTCCACACTGTCTCGGTGCCCCGGTACCCCCTGTATATAGCCCCTCCACACTGACTCTGTACCGGTGCCCCCTGGTAGCCTCCACCCCCTGTATAAAGCCTCCACACTGACTCTGTACCGGTGCCCCCTGTATATAGCCTCCACACTGACTCTGTACCGGTGCCCCCTGTATATAGCCTCCACTCTGACTCTGTATATAGCCTCCACACTGCCCCCCACACTGACTACCCCCTGTATATAGCCTCCACACTGACTCTGTACCGGTGCCCCCTGTAGCCTCCACACTGACTCTGTACCGGTGCCCCCTGTATAAAGCCTCCACACTGACTCTGTACCGGTGCCCCCTGTATATAGCCTCCACACTGACTCTGTACCGGTGCCCCCTGTATATAGCCTCCACACTGACTCTGTACCGGTGCCCCCTGTATAAAGCCTCCACCACTCACCGGTGCCCCCTGAGCCTCCACTCTGACTCTGTACCGGTGCCCCCTGTATATAGCCTCCACCACTCTGTACCGGTGCCCCTGTATATAGCCTCCACACTGACTCTGTACCGGTGCCCCCTGTATATAGCCTCCACACTGACTCTGTACGGTGGTGCCTCCACCCCTACCGGTGCCCCTATATAGCCTCCACACTGACTCGGTACCGGTGGTGCCCCCCCTGTATATATAGCCTCCACACTGACTTTATGGTGCCCCTGTATATAGCCTCCACACTGACTCGGTACCGGTGCCCCCTGTATAAAGCCTCTTTATTCTTATTGTGTTACTTTTTATTTTAGTCTACTTGGTAAATATTTTCTTCTTCTTGAAACTGCACTGTTGGTTGAGGGCTTGTAAGTAAGCATTTCACGGTAAAGTCTACACTTGTTGCATTCAGCGCGTGTGACAAATAAGGTTTGATTTGATATGTTTTGCACAGAGACAGACACTGCATGAACAAGATCTGAGGGGACACTTTGAGCGTTTGGCAGCTTCCATTCACACAAACAACCACACGTGCACACCAGGGGAGGCTGGTGGGAGGAGCTATAGGAGGACTGGCTCATTGTAATGGCTGGGATGGAATAAATGGAGCGGTATCAAACGCATCATACATACGGAAACCACATCCTCACCCAACTCCACCCTTCCTTAACACCTGTGTCATTCTGGTTTCCTGGAAAGAGGTGGACGTTCTGTGAACTGGTGTTTAGGCTGCCATGGAGCTTTGTTCCCTGGGTGACATTGTCCGTATGAGCCTGGATATCAGTGTTGATGTTGTTTTTCGTTGTCTTCACAGGACGAGGAGAACGGGAATGGAAAGGGTAAGTCGTCTCCCTCAGTCGACACCATCGCCACTAGACTCTGGTGTCTCGACGATGTCACCGCCACTCCTAGCCAGGGTCCCCCTCTAGCTACACTGCTTCCCCTGCAGGAGAGAGCCCCACTGCTGCCAATGACCTTGTGGCCCCAAAACACTGTTCCTAGAACAGTTTGATTCTTTAGCTTGTAATTCCCACTGCTAAGAAAAGGTGGAGTGAACCTGAACTTGAACCTGTGCATAGAGTTGTCCTTTTATTGAGTCTCAATTGGATTATTGGCGGTATTTATGCTCATGTCATTATATTGACGATTATAGTATAATTCCACTAGGCTCACACTGGTTCACTGTTGTTTGCACATCATTTCAAAGACATTACGTTGAACCAACATTGAATAGACGTTGAATTGTCTGTGGCCAGTGGGCAATGATATATTTAATCAATTGAAGAATGAAGTGACAGTAACATACTGCATTGTGCCATGTAGGGAGAAGTAGGTTGGAGCCAATGGACACCATATTTGTCAAGAATGTCAAAGAGCGAGGTCCTGCTCACCAGGCTGGCTTGTGTACAGGTAAGGAAAATGTCTGTTTTGAAAGCGAACAAGAAAGAGAGGGACGGGAGAGTGCGTGTGTGCAGGAACAGCCTGATTTGCAATGGAAATAACCTTAGGAGCGTCCGACATGATCACACATGGATGATAGGAAGGAGTCAGGTGCTCCAACAAGGATACCCACCAGACCATGTTCAGCAAAAACACACACACACACATTAAAGTTGCATTATTGTCTTAGGAAATTAGTAATGATACTGATGAGAACAGACTGACACAAGCTGACAAATACCCAGCAGTGTAAGTTGGAGCTAATTAGAGACGTTTTCCTGTCGTGTCTTGCAAGCTAAGCTGGGCAGCATTCCTCTCCCTGCAGCCCAGCCAAGCTAAACCATTACTCCTATATAAATATACACACACACACACACACACACACACCACCAAAACACATCCACACACTAACACATAACGAATGACTCATCCCTTCTCCTGCCAAAACACAAACAGATCCAGGCCTTTTGCCTCAGGCTTATGATCCGGTATATCAACACACAACAAACCCTGAGGCGACACTGTGTCCTTCCTGACTTCACAGCAACTACTGCAAGCACATAGTTCTATATTTCCATACACAAATCCTCTGTCCCTATCTTAACCACCCCCCACACATCCCTCGGGGGGGGGGGTTGCTCTTGTTCTTTTTTTATTGAGAGTGTATCACTGAATATCTGTTCTGTGTTTGGTCATACTGGGATTTAAATATGTATGTTCTTATGTGTGTTGCAGGGGATCGGCTGGTGAAGGTGAATGGAGAGAGTGTCCTGGGGAAAACCTACTCCCAGGTGATCGCCCTCATACAGAACAGGTAAGAGCCACTGTACTGCGTGTGCGTCTGTGTGTACCCACAGTATGTACAGCGCATTCGTAAAGTATTCAGACCCCTTGACTTTTTTACGGCCTTATTCTAAAATGGATTAAATAGTCCCCCCCCCCCATCAATCTACACACAATACCCCATAATGACGAAGTAAATACAGTTTTTTTTTTAATTTTGTTAAATCCACTTCAATCAGTGTAGATGAAGGGGAGGAGACCGGTTAAAGAAGGATTTTTAAGGCAATTGAGACATGGATTGTGTATGTGTGCTATTCAGAGGGTGAATTAAAAATAAACTGAAATTTCACATTTACATAAGTATTCAGACTCAGTATTTTGTTGAAGCACCTTTGGCAGCGATTACAGTGTTGAGTATTCTTGGGTATGACGGTACAAGCTTGGCACACCTGTATTTGGGGAGTTTCTACCATTATTTTCTGCAGATCCTCTCAAGCTCTGTCAGGTTGGATCGGGGGGCGTCACTGCACAGCTATTTTCAGGTCTCTGCAGAGATGTTCGATCGGGTTAAAGTCTGGGCTCTGGCTGGGTCACTCAAGAACATTCAGAGACTTGTCCCGAAGCCTCTCCTGTGTTGTCTTGGCTGTGTGCTTAGGGTCGTGGTCCTGTTGGAAGGTGAACCTTCGCCCCAGTCTGAGGTCCTGAGCTCTCTGGAGCAGGTTTTCATAAAGGATCTCTCTGTACTTTCCTCCGTTCATCTTTCCCTTGATCCTGACTAGTCTCCCAGTCCATGCAGCTGAAAAACACCCCCACAGCTTGATGCTGCCACCACCATGCTTCACCATGGGGATGGTGCCAGGTTTCCTCCAGACGTGATGCTTGGCATTCAGACCAAAGAGTTTTTCATCTTGGTTCATCAGACCAGAGAATCTTGTTTCTCATGGTCTGAGAGTCCTTTAGGAGCCTTTTGCCAAACTCCAAGCGGGCTGTCATGTGCCTTTTATTGAGGAGTGTCTTCTGTCTGGCCACTCTACCCTAAATGCCTGATTGGTGGAGTGCTGCAGAGATGGTTGTCCTTCTGGATGGTTCTCCCATCTCCACAGAGGAACTCTGAAGTTCTGTCAGACCAAGGCCCTTCTCCCCGGATTGCTCAGTTTGGCTGGACGGTCAGCTCTAAGAAGAGTCTTGGTGGTGGCCACTGTTCTTGAAGAACTTCAATACGGCAGACATGTTTTGGTACCCTTCACCAGGTCTGTGCCTCGACACAATCCTGTCTCTGAGCTCTACTGACAATTCCTTCCACCTCCTGGCTTGGTTTTTGCTCTGACATGCACTGTCGACTGTAGGACCTTTATATTGACAGGTGTGTCCCTTTCCAAATCATGTCCATTCAACAGAATTCACCACAGGTGGACTCCAATCAAGTTGTAGAAACAGGATGCACCTGAGCTCAATGGAAACAGGATGCACCTGAGCTCAATGGAAACAGGATGCACCTGAGCTCAATGGAAACAGGATGCACCTGAGCTCAATGGAAACAGGATGCACCTGAGCTCAATGGAAACAGGATGCACCTGAGCTCAATGGAAACAGGATGCACCAGAGCTCAATGGAAACAGGATGCACCTGAGCTCAATTTCAAGTCTCATAGCAAACAGTCTGAATACTTATGTAAATCAGGGATTTCTGTAGAAAAAAATATATACATTTGCAAAAACTTCGAAAAACCTGTTTTTGCTTTGTCTTTATGAGGTATTGTGTGTAGATTGACGAGGGAAATGTATTTAATTATTTTTAGAATAAGGCTGTAACTTAACATAATGTGGAAAAAGTCAAGGGGTCTGAATGCTTTCCGAATGCACTGTATGTGTCGTTTATGTACGAGACATGTCTCGTGTCGTTTTACTTTGCATGTTTTATGTATGTATAGCATGATTCTGGAATGTGGAACATGTTCAGTTGTGTAAGTCGTCCTCGACTTGTGTGAGCACTTCCTTCTGAAGAGAATAGCCTGGAGCATTGAGTGTCCAGAACACATCCACGGAGAGCAGTAGAGTCACCAGGGTCATCGTCAACAGGGTCTCCTGTGACATGGTTGCTGATCAACTCATCTCACAGCAAAACAAAACCCTTCGTCACAACAGGGGGAAAGTCTTCTCTTACTGTAACATGATAGAGTTTGGAAAAAATGTGGAATTATATTGTTTTTCCTACCCTTCCATCTGTGTTCCTTTTCCCCTTCTCCCCTTCCTCCCTCCTTCTCTCCCCTCTCTTCGGTTCCCCCTCTCTTTGCCCTCTCTTCCTTGTTCCTCTCTCCTTTCTTCTCGTTCCCTCCACAGTGAGAGTGTGTTGGAGGTCTCTATAATGCCAAAAGGTGACGACGTGCTGCAGCTGGTAAGTGTGAGTATGATATTTCAACCACACTACACCCTAATAGAAATACTCAGAAATTAATACCTGACAAATTCATTGATAAGTTCGTTGATTTAAGAATACTAATACTACAGAGAGAGAACATCTTGGATATCGTCATGCTTGTCATTCCATTGCTTTGAGTTGACATTCTCAGCTCTCAGGAACTAGCTAGGCTGTGACGCAGATGCTTTCTAGTCTGTCCTTAGATTACAACACACATTCATTCAAGCTATTATCCAAAGTTCTGTGGAAGCGTCACATGAAAAGCGGCTACCTACACACGCACACGCACACATTTTGCCTCGGTCCATAGATTGCTCCACCACTTACTCACATGACCAGACATGCAGAGCATGTCACCGCCTCTCCTCTGGACCAGGAGGAGCAACCCAGGGGCACAACGCTAACACAACCTCCCAGACCTGGGCGCCCGACCTGGGCTTCTCTCTCACACACACAACCCCCTACCCACCAAGCACCACGTCTTTCCCCTTCCAAATACTGCCCTCCTTCAACCCCACTACCACTCCCCCACCCCTCCACGCCTCCACCCTTCTCTCCGCCCCTCAACGCACCACGGGCATCGGTTGCATTCCAGTGGTGACATCACCAGCTCTAGCCATGCCCCCTTCCACCCTCCCACAGGGGAGAGAGAGAGTGTGTGTGAGAGAGAGAGCGTTTGGAAGGGCTGGTCTGAGGACAGCATACTGAACGAAGAAGAAAGTTCGACAGATGGCAAGAAAGAACAGCGAGAGAGACACACAAAAAAAGGAGTCTAAAGAAGAAGTCGAGACACAACCTCGAGAAAGAAGGAGAGAGAGGGAGAGCGTCGGTAAATCGTAGCAACGGGAGTGTTAGTGTCTGTGGGAAGCAAACAGAGTTCCCCTCCTCTCCTCTTCCTCTGTGAGTGACTTGAAGCCAGTATTGAGCCTGAGAGACACTGCCAGACTGAGTGTGGGCCTGCCCTGCTCTCTGAGGTAAAGCCTGAACACTTCATCTTTAAGTGTTGCCTTTTGATATAAATTAATTTGGGGCAAAGTGGTTTTAAGTCTGTAGCTTTGTAGTTTCTTAATCGGTGTTGCGGCTGTAGCTTGAGGGGCTGAACGCTGAGCGATACTTTAGACGTGTGGTGTCGTTGCGGGCCTATTGGATCAAGCTCGCCGCAACAGTGAGATTTTGTGCTTGTTTTGATAGATCCAGATTTGTTGTTGTTTTAAGTCAGTGTTTTGTTGTAGCGGTATATTTGGAACATTGCTCTGTGTCTGTGTGGCTGCAGACGGTTGCTGTGTTGTGGCTCTTCCTCAAGGCGCGTGCTAGTGCCTGCAGCTAGCTAGTAGCTGTGTTTGTGTTGGAGGCTGAGTTGGGGCCCCTAACAGTCACCATGGCTGAGCAGACTGCGGTGGTAGGAGGAGGAACACAGATGATTCTAGACGTCGCTTGCTGTGTAACATCATAGTTAACAAGGAGCTTTGAATGATGTGCCGGTCAAACCTGTGACTGTCAAAGCAATTGTATCGCTCCTTCCTTCCCCTCTGACCTCTGTTCGTCACCTGAACTCCTCCTGTTTGTGTCTCACCTCTCTCCCTCTCTGTCTCCCACTACAGGCATACTCCCAGGATGCCTACCTGAGGGGCAACGAGCCTTACACAGGGGGAGCCCGGAACCTTCCGGTACCCCCGCCCCTCTGCTACGCTCCCCGCGCCAAGTCCCAGCCTCCCTCTGGGGCCCCGGCCCTCATGGGCCAGAACCAGCTGGACAACTGGAGCTGCTGGGCAGGCTCCGCCAGCCCTTTGTCCCCCCTGGACAACCGCTCCAAAGTGGGCAGCGCGGCCAGCTGGCAGGAGGGGTGGGGCGGACACAGTAGCCCCCCCCACAGGGCGGAGGAGATCCAGTGCGGTGTGACCGGACAGCAGCCTACGGGACAGACCAGGGGCCGCTCCTACTCCTCATCTTCCTCCTCAGGAGGGCCCCTCAGCAGCCCTCTGCGTGTCCACTACGTCAACCACAATGCCACCGCCACCATCGCCTCCTCTCAGCCCCGGAAGGGCAGCCAGGCCTGGGCCAGCCCTCTCCAGCCCAGCCCCAGCCGCAGCCATCACTGCCAACAGGCCCTGTCTGAGTGGTACTACAGCCAAGCTGCTGAGCAGCGCCAGGGCCGCAGTGGCAGCATGCACCAACGCCACCGCAGCTACTCTCAGGACAGGCTGTGTGAGACAGGCCCCGGGCGCCACCGACGGGGTCCGGGCGGCTGGCCCCACAGCGCCTCCCAGGACACCCTGATGCTACTGCAACAGTCAGGCCCCGGCCCCCACGGGGACCCTTCTTGGACCTACAGAGACTGGGAGGGGGCCCGGGACCAGAGTCACCACTCCTCCTACGGCAGCAGAGCCCGGTCGGAGAACCTGCTGGTACAGTACGACCGCAATGGCCACTCGCTGGAGATGCTGGGGTCACCCCGTTTCGAGAGGCCCGCCTGGCTGCAGCAGGCCTCACAGCAAGCACCCAGAACTGAGGCCTATCAGAGGCAGGGGAACCATTACGGTGTTGCGCCGGCCCCCTCTATGGGCCGTCTAGCACAGCCGCACCACAAAACCCAATCACAGGCCCACCCACATACCCAGCCCCAGCCCCAACAGCCAGCCCCCCAGAGCAGACGTCTGCCCACCGGACAGAGCCTGGACGACCAGCCAGTAGGTTACCGCAGCTACAGCCCCTCCTTCAACCGCAAGACAGGCCGTATCATGCAGCAACCCTCCTTCAGGGACCCCTCCTACCTTGGCCCCCACCTCAGCTGGGCCCCCACACCCAAAACCAGCCCCCTGAGGGTGTTGTCCCCTCAGTTCCATCCCCCCTGGCCTCCACCACCCCTGAGCCCCTTGACAAGGCCTACCGCCCCACCAACCATGAGAGAGGGGCAGTGGAAGGCCAGGTGGAGGTGGTAGCTCAGGCCCAGGAGGTCAAACTGAGACAGAAACCCCCCACGGGGCGAAGAAGCGCCCACGCCATGCGCCACCCCCACTACACCCTGCCTGTAGATGGCACGGAACCCCCTGTGTTTCCCCCTGACCCCCACAACGCTGCCCCCGCCCCTCGCCCCTCAGGAGATGGTGCCCCACACCGTACCAATGGCAACCTGGCCCCCCTGTCTGTAGAGGATGACGCAATGGCCTCCATTCCCTTTATAGGTAAGCACCTCCACCACCCCACACACCTCCTCCTCTACCTCTCCCTACCCCTCCATGTAACTTGCAGACCTCATCACTCCCACTTCTGTTTATGACACAAACATATTCCTCCTGATTGATCTTACTGGAACTTACTGGAAACTGACTGTTTGTAAAAACAAACAAGAAGCTTACCAGAAAGATTGACCAGAAAGATGGGAGGACGTAGACTATGACTTGGCCAGTATTTAGAGAATAGAACCCTTCTCTCTGTACCCTTCACTTCCTCTGTGGGTCTCTGCCTGTGTGGCCAGGCTCCGGGCTTCTCCTTACTCTGTCTCCAGTCTGTGTCTTTGTTTGTGTTGGGTAATACTGGCACTTCCCACAGACATGCAGGCGGTATTAGTGGTGTTTGATTGAATCATAATTTACGGGACTTCACTAACCCCCCCTCCTCCTCCTCCTCCTCCTCCTCACCCAGTCTCTCAGACCGAGATGAGGTGGAAGCTGACTCTATGTCTCACTAGCGTGTGTCTGTGATCACAGAGTACGTCTGTCTGTCCACCTATCTGTCAGTCTGTCTGCTTTCACAACAGGGAGAATATCTTTCTCTCTACGTCACTGCCATGAATTCCCTTTTAGTTCCAGCCAATTTGGGCAACAGGTAGCCTAGCGGTTAAGAGCGTTGGCCCAGTAACCAAAAGGTTGCTGGTTTGAGTCCCCCAGCCGACGAGGTAAAAAATCTGCCGATGTGCTCTTGAGCAAGGCACGTAACCCTACTTGCTCCTGTAAGTCGCTCCGGATAAGAGCGTCTGCTAAATGACAAAAACATTGAATAATAGTATTTATGAATTGGTTGAAAATCTAATAATAACCATAACTTTTGGCATTATGCCTGGATCTACTGAGGTGACCCTCTGGGCTTTGTAACTGTTTGAACGTTTGTGTATTTGCGTACTACGTGTGTGTTCTACTGTCATCACACATTTGTATGTATGTATGTATGTATGTACCGTGTGTGTGTATGTGTTTGTGAGAACAGAACAGGAGGTATCTGGTCGTGTCTCAGCTTGTTGCCTCTGCTCTGCTGCTGAAAAAACACATGATGAACATATCAGAGCCTCACTAAATAGCCAACTACTCCAACATGTACAGTACTAATCAACAGACCATAAGCCTCTAGCCCTACGGTCAAACCACAGGCAAACCAACCAACCACAGCTAAGGCAGGACCAGGCCAGGGCCACATGCAGTACCTATAGGAAGTCTACACCCCCTTGAACATTTTTCACATTTTGTTGCGTTTACACAGTGGGATTGAAATAGATTTAATTGTGTTGGTTTTTTTTTTGTGTCATTGATCTACACAAAATACTCAATATTGTCAAAGTGAAAAGGGCATTTTGCCAATTTTAACTCATTAATAAAAATGGAATAACTCAAATATACTTGTTGCATAAGTATTCAACCCCTTTTTGTTTAAGCCTGAATGAGTTCAGGAGTAAAATGTCTCTTAATTAACAAATCACATAAGCTACATGGACTCACTGTGTGAAATAATAGGGGTTGACATGATTGAGTGACCAACCCTTCCTCTGTCCCCCATACATACCACATATGTATATATTATCCCTCAGTCAAGTATTGAATTTCAAGCACAGATTGAACTACAAAGACCAGTGAGCTTTTCTAAAGCCTCAGAAAGAAGGGCAGTGATTGGTGGATGTGGAACAATAACAAATCAGACATTGAATCTCTCTTTAAGCATGGTCAAGTTAATAATTATGCTGTGGGTGATGTATGAAACCACCCAGACACATCAAACATACAGTCGTCCTTCTGAACTGAGCTGCAGGACAGGAATGAAACTGCTCAGGGATGTTACCATGAGGCCGGTGGTGATTTTAAAACAGTTACAGAATTCAATGGCATTGATGGGAGAAAACTGAAGATGGGTCAACAACATTGTAGTGACTCCACAATTACTGACCTAAATGACAGAGTGAAAAGAAGAATACCAATATACAGAATGAAAATATTTCTTATATATGCGATAAGGCATGAAAGTAATATTGCTTATATATGCGATAAGGCATGAAAGTAATATTGCTTATATATGCGATGAGGCATGAAAGTAATATTGCTTATATATGCGATAAGGCATGAAAGTAATATTGCTTATATATGCGATAAGGCATGAAAGTAATATTGCTTATATATGCGATAAGGCATGAAAGTAATATTGCTTATATATGCGATAAGGCATGAAAGTAATATTGCAAAAACTACACGGCAAAGGAATACACTTTTTTGGCCTAAATGCAAATCCTTATGTTTGGTCCAAAACCTCACTGAGTTACTGCCTCCTTATTCTCAAGCATGATGGTGTCTGCATCATGGTATGGATATGCTTGACTTCGGGGCAAAGAGTGACCAAGTTACAGTTTTGACTTAAATCTGCTTTAAAATCTATGGCAAGACTTGAAAATTGCTGTCTAACCATGATCCCCAACACCTTGACAGAGGTTGAAGATACATTTTTTTTAAAGGATAATTGGCAAATGTGGCACAATCCAGGTGTGCAAAGCTCTTACGAGACCGCTGTAATCGCCTGCCAAATGTGCCTCTAACATGTATTGACTCAGGGGCGTGAATACTTAACTAATCAAGTCATACTAGTGTTTTATTATTCATTCATCTTTGACTTTAGAGTATTTTGTGTCGATCGTTGACAAAAAAATGACAATGAAATCCATTTGAATCCCACTTTGGAACACAATAGAATGTGACAAAATCCAAGGGGTGGTGTAGACTTTCTCTAGGCGAGGTAGGCTACTCCCTCAGATGGTCAGGACAACAACCTAGGTCAGCAAAGTGCAAAGCATATTCTAATGAGCTGCGTGGGAAACGTGTACCTACGTTTGAAATGGGGAGATCGATAGATGCCCTCAATGTGGGGCCAAGCTGTGACGGAACCTAGAGAGAGAGGGAGATATAGGGAGATATAGGGAGAGGGAGACTTATAAATGAAAGGATTTAATAGGGAAGAGAACCAGAAAACGGAGAAACTTCTTGCTCCTTCTCTTCCCTCCTGCTCAGAGCAAAAATGTACCGAAACTAGGCAGTCAGGGCGGCAAGCTGAGGCATGTTTCAAGACCAAAGACTGAAACTTAACTTGTCTCTTGCTGGATCTGTGATCTGGTTGTTTGAGAGCATGATTTAATAGGCTGCTGTTCTGTTGACCGTAGATGAAGAGGCCGTGTAGTAGACGGACACACAAAAGCACAGAGTCTGTGCTGTCCAGGACGGTGGTTGAATTCTCTTGCCCTCTAGTATCGGTTGTTTGACTTAGCGTTCTCTATACGGTGCTTTCACTCACTGTAGTCTCCTTTTGAATAGTGTTGGTAGCTTGCGGTAACAAAACCAATGAAATGAATTACATATTGTAGCATTTTTACTGTAGATCCTAGGACTGGGTCTCAATAGGATGGCAGGTTATACTGTACCCCATGAGCCTCCTTTTTTGGGGAACCCAGTATTGTAGATGATAGGACAGGAGGCCTGGTGGTAGTGGAACCCCCTGTGAGGCACAGTACAGTAGGGGTCCAGACTGTCTCTGTCACACTGCCAGCCTCAAGCATTGCACTCTGTGCCCACCGCCCTCAATGCTGCCTTTGTGTACCACTATACCCTCCCCACAACAGACACACACACACACACACACACACACACATACATACATACATACATACACACACACACACACACACACACACACACACTGAGCTGGCCAAAACATGGCCTATGCTCTCAAAGAAGAAATCTCTCTTTCACCCTCTGTCTGTGTCTCTGTGTGAGCGGGTGAGGTCATGGCGTCTCCTATAGAGAAGTGGTAGTAGGCTGTAGGAGTGTGCTGTGGTAGTATAGAGCCCTGCTCCATTCTACGGCCAGTATTGTGGTGGCTCCCACACAGGGCTCCTCTCTCTACTGGCTCTGCTGTTCTGGTTCTGTTAATGATGGCCCTTGTTAAACCCACAGGCAGCGAGAGCGGCTATTTCTGGGCTCGGCTGTAAACAGGCAGATTCCACATCCCAGATTGGGAATGTTTCCGCCTCTGCCCCTTCTCCTATTGCCTCTGTTGGGCTGGCCCTAGCACCGAGACGAGAAACGGACGGATACAGAGCGAAGAGGAGGGGTGAGGGAGATGTCGAGAGACAGAGGGGAGCAGGTGGAAGACAGTGAAAGTGGAAGCAGATAGGAATAAAGGGGAGAAATTATGTCTGTGGAGAAGTATGTTTGGTCAGAGAAGAAACATGGGGGAGAGAGGCACGAGTCTTGCATAACAAGTTATGTTTTGAGCACCTTGTATAACAATACAAGAAAGCACACCATTAAGTTTCAAAAGTTCATGTTAAGCCCATCGGGGCTGGTTTCGAGTTGAGAGCCAAGTCGGTTTTGAGCCATTGCTTCCATTTGAGACTGAAGATCTGCTGCCCTCTGCTGTTTAGTGAAGGTATTCAGACAGGCGCAGCAGCCGAGGTTATTAGTGAGGCCAGCATTAGGGCCTGAAACTACAAAAGTTAAACATGGGCAAAACCTTACCCTTCCCTCTCTACATGCAAACACTAGTCTGGTCCATAATCCTCTGTGTCAGTCAGAAAGTGTGTTGTGGCTGGCTGGTTTCACATCCCCTTGTGTGTGTTTTAGACTGGTTGAGATGAACGTTGCATGGTTATCTTGGACAAGGTTGGGTAGGTTACTTCATATACTTTATATAATGTTTTCATACCCTCCAATACTCATCTCATATGTATATACTGTACTCTATACCAACTACTGCATCTTGTTTACATACCCTACATTACTCATCTCATATGTATATACTGTACTCTATACCATCTACTGCATCTTGTTTACATACCCTACATGACTCATCTCATATGTATATACTGTACTCTATACCATCTACTGCATCTTGTTTACATACCCTACATTACTCATCTCATATGTATATACTGTACTCTATACCATCTACTGCATCTTGTTTACATACCCTACATTACTCATCTCATATGTATATACTGTACTCTATACCATCTACTGCATCTTGTTTACATACCCTACATTACTCATCTCATATGTATATACTGTACTCTATACCATCTACTGCATCTTGTTTCTACTGCATCTTGTTTACATCTCATTACTCATCTCATATGTATATACTGTACTCTATACCATCTACTGCATCTTGTTTACATACCCTACATTACTCATCATATGTATATACTGTACTCTATACCATACCCTACATTACTCATCTTGTTTACATCTCATATGTATATACTGTACTCTATACCATCTACTGCATCTTGTTTACATACCCTACATTACTCATCTCATATGTATATACTTACTCATCTCTATGCATCTTGTTTACATACCCTACATTACTCATCTCATATGTATATACTGTACTCTATACCATCTACTGCATCTTGTTTACATACCCTACATTACTCATCTCATATGTATATACTGTACTCTATACCATCTACTGCATCTTGTTTACATACCCTACATTACTCATCTCATATGTATATACTGTACTCTATACCATCTACTGCATCTTGTTTACATACCCTACATTACTCATCTCATATGTATATACTGTACTCTATATCATCTACTGCATCTTGCCTATGCCGTTCGGGAATCACTCATTCATATATTTTTATGTACACATTCATATTCATTCCTTTACTCTTGTGTGTGTATAAGGTAGTTGTGAAATTGTTAGGTTATATTGCTGCACTCGCATTGTACTTTGATACAGATAAGATTCAACAGTGAAATGCCTTTCTTGCTATAAACCCAACAATGCAGTAGCTGTGTTAAGCCTATCAAAAGTCTGCAAGTTTGAGTATGTGTCCGTTAGGCCCGTGGATTTGTTTTTTTATCAGGACGAATTAGATTGAGCCATAAAAGCCGCACTCGTGGTCTTCTTAAATGAAGCTTGTTTTTGACAGTATGTGGAGCACAATACCACGGGGGAGTTTAGAAGGGAGGAAGTCTCTCAAACTGTTATTCCAAATGCTGGGATCTGCACCATGCAGCTGTTGCAAGAACAACTGGCTGTCCACCAGTCGCAAAAACAATATGTGATAGGCAGCTTGAACCTCTTACATTCATCCATTTATTGGGTCAAAATACACAGTCACCTACAACGACGACAATCTGTGAGAAACAAATAGCTCGAGCAGCAGTGTGTGTCACATCAATGTGTCATCTATGTAGATATCAGTGATGTCCGTGTTGCCCGCAGGCTACCCCCGTTGCTGTCGTCCTCGCCTCCAAGCCTTTATTCAAGTAGGATGTAGAATCTTTGGATGCTGACATGCAGTCGCACCATTGGAAGACATAGCTTGGACTGTAACCTACCGAGGCCTATTCCTGCTCTTTACCCGCGATCCATCAAACGCACTTGGCGTGGTCCTCATAGTGGTCTCTGACTTGTGGTCAGACTCGCTCAGGTGGAACAAACTTAAAATCTGCTCCTTTTTTTAACGCTGATTTCAATGTCTTTGAGAACAGAAAGGTGTCAAAGATTTTTTCCGGTAACATCCTTTCTGAATTTAAAAGTAATCCTATAAGTAATCATCTAGTTTTTCAAAGGACTCTGTAATCCGATTACAATATTTTTGCTGGTAACTGATTACAGTTAGTTTTTTGTTGTTGTAATCAGTTATATGTAACACGTTATATGTAATCCATTACTCCCCAACCCTGATCTTGGATATATTACTTATTGTTTTGTGTATTTCTGCCATTCAACCTTGAAATGACAGCTAACGAAGACATTATCACTGCAAGCAAGACATAGTTTCCTTTTTTGTGTGTGTAGTGCACTCATACAAACCAACACAAGGAATCACACACACCCTTACACATACTTCCCAACACGCTAGTTGATAAAGAACTGAAACCGAGCGTTATTACATGGTACCAAAGCCTTTTCCGTTTCTATTTGAAGAACTCTTCTCATGGAGGCAGCAGACACAGGTACACCAGTAGGGAGTTGATTTAATCTCTCTTTATGCCGTTTTACTTTCCACCTTATTATTTTGTCTATTGTCTGTGTGTGTGTGTGTGTGTGTGTGTTTTTTTACGCAATAGAGTTGTAGTATTGCTCATTTACAGTTACGTTATTGAAGTTCTACATTGCAGTTTAGTCTTAGTCTTTAGTCTTTTCTGAGTATTTTCTTCCAATCTCTCTTTGAGGATGCTTCATAGAACACGTTATAAACTGTGTGCATTGTATTTACGTGTTAGGAGGACAAAGAAAGTGAGGTACGTAAGTAATGTGTCGTGTCAATGGTTCTCAGAGAACGTGAACATTCCGTGTGAAAACAGTATCTCTGTCCTTTATAGTGACCCTGTGGTGGTACCTCACCGCTCTCCCATCCTCCCCCTATCCTTCCCTCTTCTCCTCCCTCTCGTCCTCTCACCCTTGATTCTGCCCTTTCCCTTCCCTCTCCTCCATGCTTCCCTCTCCTCTTCCCTCTATCCTTCCCTCTCCTCCTCCCTCTATCCTTCCCTCTTCTCCTCCCTCTCGTCCTCTCACCCTTGATTCTGCCCTTTCCCTTCCCTCTCCTCCATGCTTCCCTCTATCCTTCCCTCTCCTCCTCCCTCTATCCTTCCCTCTTCTCCTCCCTCTCGTCCTCTCACCCTTGATTCTGCCCTTTCCCTTCCCTCTCCTCCATGCTTCCCTCTCCTCCTCCCTCTATCCTTCCCTAACCCCCCTCCCCCTCCATACAGATGAGCCGACGAGCCCCAGCGCTGACCTCCGTGCCCGCCACGTGCCCGCCTCCTCTGTGGTGTCCAGCGGCATGAGCTCAGCTCCCACCATCGTCACCAGCCCAGCCTCCCCCACCTTCACCTTCCCTCTAACCAGGCTCTTCTCACACGACTGCAGTGAGTGCCCCCTTTGAGCCGGACTACCCCGGACCGACCCCCCTGCATGCAGCCATACCAGAACCCAGCACACCTCTCTGCGGTGTCTGGTACCATGCTAGCAGACATGCCACCTCCACATCTATGGAGAGAATGGCTTACTGTACACAGGATGCTCCTTTGTTTCGCTGCATGAGTTGATTGACAGTTTTTCCATGGCGATGAGGTATAATGGCCTCCAGTAAGTAGGTCTTGTGTACTTCTCTGTGCCTGTTAAGATGCATGCGCGCCCTAAAGCAAATGTAGTCACTCCTCGGGTGCCTAGGCAGATGCATGTGCGTCATTGAAGTGAATGGGGTACTTTCTACCTTTTTGGAGAAAGTGTGTTTTGTACCAATAG
Source organism: Oncorhynchus keta (assembly GCF_023373465.1). Lineage (NCBI taxonomy): Eukaryota > Metazoa > Chordata > Actinopteri > Salmoniformes > Salmonidae > Oncorhynchus > Oncorhynchus keta. The sequence continues at coordinate 9,852,358 of NC_068425.1, read as the reverse complement.
GGTCCACATTTCCTCTGTATAGACTAGAGCATGAAGTCCAGAGGTCCTCGTACACCCAGCTTTAGTCCAGTCTGACACGCAGACAAACTCCCTTTGCATGACAGTAGTGAGCGAAGTGACCTGAGAAGACCTAACCTAACCTGACTCCATCCTTCCAGCCCACCTCTTCACCCACTACCTCACCCCAGCCACCCTCCACCTCTCTGTCAACCACTCTCCCACGTCTGCTAACCCCACACTCCTTTATTAACATCCTCTGACTACCGTTACATCTACTTTCTTCTCTTTCTTTCCCTCTCTCTCTCACTCGCTCCGTCTCCCACTGAGCAGGCAGTATTAAATCCAGTCGCCGTTCCTCCTATCTTCTAGCCATCACCACGGAGCGCTCCAAGTCATGTGACGAGGGACTCAACACCTTCAGAGAGGAGGGCCGCGTCTTCTCGTGAGTAATGGATCGCCGGGGGGGAGACGTGGGAATCGATTAGGAGGGATTCATCTGAATCATATGATCATTTCATTTCGTAGTAAATCCTACAGTAGTCATTTTTATTCTCCATAGGAGGCTGCCAAAGAGAGTGAAGAGTTTCTTCACTGATGGGGTGAGTTTTTCCCTGTTTCACAATAATAGTTGGCTGTATCCTACACGTGACCACACTGCAGATTGCAGAGGACCTTCCATTTCTGGCAGCTAGGAGAGTGTGTCTGAAACCATTCGTTTTTAGGTGTGTTTGTCCTAAAAACCTGTCGTGTGTGTGTGTGTGTGTGTGTGTGTGTGTGTGTGTGTGTGTGTGTGTGTGTGTGTGTGTGTGTGTGTGTGTGTGTGTGTGTGTGTGTGTGTGTGTGTGTGTGTGTGTGTGTGTGTGTGTGTGTGTGTGTGTGTGTGTGTGTGTGTGTGTGTGTGTTAGTCTCTGGACAGTCTGGGGGCAGCGGAGGAGGTGCGCTCCAAACGCCACTCCACCTCGGAGCTGGGCAGTATCAGCTACAGTGACATATGGAGAGAGGGATGGCTGCACTACAAACAGATCCTCACGGAGAAGGGCAAGGTGAGAGAGAGGGAGGAGAACGAAACAAAGAACGAGTAGAGGAATAGGACCTACTGCAGTTTAATGAGCCAGGGAGAATGAAATTCTCATGTCTGTCTGTCTGTCTGTCTGTCTGTCTGTCTGTCTGTCTGTCTGTCTGTCTGTCTCTCTCTGTCTGCGTGTGTGTCTGTCTGTCTCTCTGTCTCTCACTCCATTTCTTCTCTCTCTGTCTCTCACTCCATTTCTTCTCTCTCTGTCTCTCACTCCATTTTTTCTCTCACTCCATTTCTTCTCTCACTGTCCTTTCTGTCTCTCACTCCATTTTTTCTCTCACTGTCCTTTCTGTCTCACTCCATTTCTTCTCTCACTGTCCTTTCTGTCTCATTCCATTTCTTCTCTCTGTCCTCTCTGTCTCTCACTCCATTTCTTCTCTCACTGTCCTTTCTGTCTCTCACTCCATTTTTTCTCTCACTCCATTTCTTCTCTCTTGGTCTCTCACTCCATTTCTTCTCTCTCTTTTCTCTCACTCCATTTCTTCTCTCTCGGTCTCCCACTCCATTTTTCTCTCTCTTTTCTCTCACTCCATTTCTTCTCTCACTGTCCTTTCTGTCTCATTCCATTTCTTCTCTCTGTCCTCTCTGTCTCTCACTCCATTTCTTCTCTCTCTGTCCTCTCTGTCTCTCACTCCATTTCTTCTCTCTCTGTCCTCTGTCTCTCACTCCATTTCTTCTCTCTGTCTGTCATTTCTCTCTGTCTCACTCCATTTCTTTCTCTCTGTCCTCTGTCTCTCACTCCATTTCTTCTCTCTCTGTCCTCTCTGTCTCTCACTCCATTTTCTTCTCTCTGTCCTTTCTGTCTCTCACTCCATTTCATTTCTTCTCTCACTGTCCTTTCTGTCTCACTCCATTTCTTCTCTCACTGTCCTTTCTGTCTCTCCATTTCTTCTCTCACTGTCCTTTCTGTCTCATTCCATTTCTCTCTCTGTCCTCTCTGTCTCTCACTCCATTTCTTCTCTCTGTCCTCTCTGTCCATTTCTTCTCTCTGTCCTCTCTGTCTCTCACTCCATTTCTTCTCTCTTTTCTCTCTCCATTTTTCTTCTCTCTGTCTCTCACTCCATTTCTTCTCTCTCTTTTCTCTCACTCCATTTCTTCTCTCTGTCTCTCACTCCATTTCTTCTCTCTCTGTCCTCTCTGTCTCTCACTCCATTTCTTCTCTCTCTTCCTCTCTGTCTCTCTCCATTTCATCTCTCTCTGTCTCTCACTCCATTTCTCTCTCTCTCTTTTCTCTCACTCCATTTCTTCTCTCTCTGTCCATTCTCTGTCTCTCTCCATTTCTCTCTCTCCATTTCTTCTCTCTGTCTCTCATTCCATTTCTTCTCTCTCTGTCCTCCATTTCTTCTCTCACTCCATTTCTTCTCTCTGTCCTTTCTGTCTCCATTTCTTCTCTCACTGTCCTTTCTGTCTCATTCCATTCTCTTCCATTTCTTCTCTGTCTCTCTGTCTCTCACTCCATTTCTTCTCCTTTTCTCTCTCCATTTCTTGTCTCTCGGTCTCTCACTCCATTTCTTCTCTCTGTCTCTCACTCCATTTCTTCTCTCACTGTCCTTTCTGTCTCACTCCATTTCTTTCTCTTCTCTGTCTCTCACTCCATTTCTTCTCTCTGTCCTTTCTGTCTCTCACTCCATTTCTTCTCTCTGTCCTCTCTGTCTCTCACTCCATTTCATTTTCTCTCTGTCCTTTCTGTCTCACTCCATTTCTTCTCTCTGTCCTCTCTGTCTCTCTCACTCCATTTCTTCTCTCTCTGTCCTCTGTCTCTCACTCCATTTCTCTCTCTCTGTCCTCTGTCTCTCACTCCATTTCTTCTGTCCTCTCTGTCCTTCTCTGTCTCTCACTCCATTTCTTCTCTCTGTCCTCTCTGTCTCTCACTCCATTTCTTCTCTCTCTGTCCTCTCTGTCTCTCACTCCATTTCTTTCTCTCTGTCCTCTGTCTCTCACTCCATTTCTTCTCTCTGTCCTCTCTGTCTCTCACTCCATTTCTTCTCTCTGTCCTCTCTGTCTCTCCATTTCTTCTCTCTGTCCTCTCTGTCTCTCACTCCATTTCTTCTCTCTGTCCTCTCTGTCTCTCACTCCATTTCTTCTCTCTGTCCTCTCTGTCTCTCACTCCATTTCTTCTCTCTCTGTCCTCTCTGTCTCTCACTCCATTTCTTCTCTCTGTCCTCTCTGTCTCTCACTCCATTTCTTCTCTCTCTGTCCTCTCTGTCTCTCACTCC